>NC_064290.1:7951683-7974345 GCF_019186545.1 Solanum stenotomum | reverse complement strand
CCCCCACCCCCCAAAAAAAATTAAGTTTTGTTTTTAAAAAATATTTTCAATTTCAAAAATTATTTTCTACTCTAGTAAAAATAAAAGATATTTCTCAAAAACATTTTTCATTCATAAATCAAACACTAGAAATCTTTTCCGGAAAATATTTTCTACTCACCAACCAAACATGAGAAAATAAGTCAAAAATCAACTTGTTTTCCAGGAAAACATTTTCTAGGATGTTTTCTTCATACCAAACACACCCTAAATCATTTAGATTAGTTTCTTTTTTGTATGGATAAACTATATTATTAATAAATAAAATCCTTCCGTTCTTAAGCAAAAAATAAATAAACACAAGGTGAATTTGTCTCAACACGTGCTATACATATTACTTCATCCGTCTCAATTTATATGAGTTAGTACAAATACAAAGATTACAAATTTAATGAAAGAAGTGGTTTAATTAATTCATACGTTTGATTTAACATAAACTTTTCTGCTAAAGAAATAAAAGTTTACACAATATTAATGCAAATAAAACTAACGTGATAAGTATTGAAATTATAAAAGGAGAGAAAAAAAAAAGATGGAGCACAAGTTTAAATAAAAGGCATAACACATGTTTATAGTAAAATTTATATTAGATAAATAAGAATATTACTTATTTTCAAATACTATCCAAATGTAAAAACTTATGATTTCTGAATTGTGAACTATATAATTTAAGTTTATCTTGATGAGCACAAATATTTTTGTTGATAAATTAATATTTTGAATAAATATAAGGAGAATTTTTTTTATCTAACTAATTCAAGAAAAAGAATTATTTATAGTCTAGTCTAGACTATAAATAAATAAAAAAGTAATATGTGATATAGGATAATATCTGATAGTCACGTCAATCTATTTTTGTTAACTGCAATAAATAAAATAAGTCAAGCTCAAATATTAAGTATAAGGATAATTCTTAATATAGATATAATTTATTATCTTCAACAACATAGTTTAAAATTTATATAGAGTTGTCATTCTAAAATAGAGTTATTTTCTAAATTGTTGTTCAAGTTTTGAAAATTTCTTTCAAATGTCATTTTTATTTAAGACAATAATATTATTTAACTTTATTTAATTCATTAAACTCACTTAACAAAATTATAATCTTCATTTTGTTAAAAAAAAATGCATTAACTTGTTTTTCATGCTTAGAATTTTTTTACCAAACTCAAAGTAATATTTTAAAAAAACTTAAATGACTGTTTAAATAATTAGCGCCTCTACAATTATGATAGCGCTTTGCGAATTGTCGTTTACTTTACTGCTAAAAAGATCAACTTATCTATGAGAATTCTTTCTAGTATTCTTCTCTTACCGGCAACACTTATTTCTTCTTCATAATTACATAACAATCTAATCCTTAATATTTTATACTATACTTTCTTTTTTAATCGTATTCCAGCCTTATTTTCTCTTCCTTCTTTTTTTTTTTCCTTCATCTTTTCTATGATTGTTTTTTTTTTCTCCAATTTGGCTCGTTAGATTTTCTTTTATAGTAATTACTATATGCAAAATTCTTAAAGAGGGAAAAAAATTTAATTCCTTACCTCATTCAATTCAATTTTCAGAGTTACATATATACACCTTAAATAAAACTAAAAAAAAAAACCTATTATTATATTAAATTAATTAGACAGAATAAAAGAAAAATGTCAAAAAAATAAAAAGTAGTGAAAAATAATTGGTTATTTTTCATGTTGTGGTTTCCTCCTATCAATTTATAGGTTGGGTTGCCTTCAAAGATTCAAAATTACAAATGCTTATTTTTCTTCAATTAAACTGTATCCCTTCCACTCCCTCATTATTAGATAAGTTTAAAAATAATAAAGATAGGAAACTCAAGAGATTGTAGATATTAATGAATAATGTATAAATGTTAATGCCTACTTTGGTATATAAAATGATTTTATTACCAAAAAAAATGTATAGATGTTAATATTATTAAAGGCTTTTAATGAAGGGTTTATAATTTAAAAAATTGAAGAAATTATATTTTGATATTTTTAAGTAGGAAAAATGACAAAAAAAGAGAAAAAAGATAAATACGAATGAAAGTCATAGAGGGGTGCCACATCACCTTGTCTATATAGATTTTGGACAATGTTTTGTGATTTTTTTCTTTGTTACTATGAAAATGGTAGTTTATTACCAAGATTTATCAATAAATCTTAATTATTTTGTGTAGTTGTGTGGTAATTGAAATTACTAAATTAACTCATAAATAGTCTAATTAGAACTAAAATTTATCAATGTCTTAATCAACTTTTGATCTACTTAATTCGTCCATTTGCAACTCTACTTTTTCTTTATTGCCGGATTCAATGCACCATCAGTGATGCTCTTTTTCGTGAGATTCGACTCGTCTTCATTTCATTTTTCTTTATTTTCTCTTACAAGTTGTTAATTGAAATGGAAACACATGACATAGTTTAAATTTAATAACTAAGATTCAATAATTAACGAAAAAAAGTCTCTAACTATGATTTAGATGAGAAATACATAATTAAAAAAGTTTAACGATTTTCAATTGTATAATTGTTTGATGAAATAAATCAATTGTATTATTATTATACTTTTTTGGAATTTTTTAAAAAAATATACCGTCAACACAACATATTGTATCCATGTAGCAATATTTTCAGTTGATACCTGCATAGCCAAAAAGATTTCTTTTAGAGCCGTGTTTATACAATATTATTCACTTACGGTAATTAAGTAATGTATTAACCTTGCACAAAATTATATAAAAAGTGTTTATACATGTTGTGAACCAAGTTGGATATGTAAGGGCCTATGGACTAGAATTGGTGGAGACAAATTTAGTTGGGATTATTGGGCCGAGTAAAATGTTGGAGTGTTTTATTTGGGATCCCGGCCCAATTAGCATTTGTTAAAAGGGCAAATGAGTTTGAAAAAAGGGTTTATGCACATTAAAGAAACACGTTTGTTCCTATCTTCTTCTTCTAAAATCTAAGTTTCTCATCCCAATTCTTATCTCAATCTTAGTTACTTGTTATTTCAGCATTTTCATTGTAATTTAGTTGTTTGATAATCTCAATTACGATTCTAAAGGTTTAATCACATTCTAAGTATGTTATTAATATAGTGAGGAATTTGGGTTTGTTACAATACACACTTTTACAATTATACAAACTTATTCAAAGACTGAGTTTTCGTCTCCTATCATAATCTTTGAGGAACTCAAGCCACCTTCTCTGGCGAAGATTCAACTTTTTCTGGGTGAATACATACTGGAGGCTCTTATGGTCTGTGAACACATCTACATGGACACCATACAAGTAGTGTTTCCAAATCTTGAGTGCAAGCACCACTGCTGCAAGCTCGAGGTCATGAGTTGGATAATTCTTCTCATGTACCTTATGTTGTCTAAAAGCATAAGCTATAACCTTACCTCGCTGCATCAATACACAACCTAGGCCGACTCTGGATGCATCACAATAGATCACATAACCATCTGAACCCTCTGGTAGAGTCAAGACATGAGCTGTAGTCAACTTAGTTTTCAATTCTGCGAAGTTATTCTCACAATCATCTGACCACTGGAACTTAACCTTTTTCTGAGTCAACCTAGTCAATGGTGAGGCTATGGATGAAAATCCTTCCACGAACGTTTTGTAATAACCTGCTAGACCCAAGAAACTTCTGATATCTGTAGCAGAGGTAGGTTTGGGCCATTGTTTCACTGCTTCTATCTTCTGGGAATCTACTCGAATTCCTTCACTAGACACAATATGCCCAAGGAAGGCAACTGATTGTAACCAAAACTCACACTTGTTAAATTTTGCAAATAACTGGCGATCTTTGAGAGTTTGTAGAACAACTCTCAAATGACTCACATGTTCTTCCTCATTCCTAGAGTAAATGAGGATATCATCAATAAAGATGATAATGAACAAGTCTAAGTACTGCCTGAACACTCTGTTCATCAAATCCATGAAAGCTGCAGGAACATTGGTTAGTCCAAATGACATAACTACAAATTCGTAATTACCATACCGAGTTCTGAAGGCTGTCTTCGGAATGCCACTATCTCTGACTTTAAGTTGATGATAACCTGATCTGAGGTCTATCTTTGAGAAATGACTAGCACCCTGAAGTTGGTCAAACAAGTCATTAATCCTGGGGATAGGATACTTATTCTTGATTGTGACCTTGTTCAACTGCCTATAGTTAATGCACATTCTGAGAGAACCATCTTTCTTCTTCACGAACAACACTGGTGCACCCCAAGTTGAAATACTAGGTCTGATGAAACCCTTTTCTGGAAGGTCTTTCAACTGCTCTTTCAATTCCTTAAGCTCAACTGGAGCCATTATGTAAGGAGGAATAGAGATAGGATGGGTATCTGGAAGGAGATCAATTCCAAAGTCGATTTCCCTTTCGGGAGGAACTCTGGGAAGATCATTTGGAAACACTTCTGAAAACTCATTGACTACAGGAACTGACTCAAGAGTTGGGGATTCGGAACTATAATCCTTAACCCGAACTAGATGATAGAGATAACCCTTAGAGATCATCTTTCTGGCCTTAAGGTAAGAAATGAATTGACCCATAGGCGCTAAGCTACTACCCTTCCATTCTAGGATTGGTTCGTCTGAAAACTGAAAACGAACAATCCTAGTTCTACAATCGACTGAGGTATAACATGAATGTAACCAATCCATGCCTAGAATGACATCAAAGTCTACCATTTCTAACTCTACAAGATTTGATGAGGTGACTTTCTGGAAAACTGTGATAGGGCAATTTCTGTATACCCGTCTAGCTATAACTGGGTCACCAACTGGAGTAGAGACTGAGAAGGGTTCTGAAAGAGTTTCTGGATTGACATCTAAGATTACTGCTATAAAGGGATTCATAAAAGATAAAGTACCCCCTGAATCTTTCCACTGAGTGTATCATATGTGAGCCACATCCTTAAGCTGGTAGGATGCCAACTCAACCCTACCATTATCAGTCACTTGCATCACTCCAAAGATTTTCTTAACCTCATCAATGAAGTTTTGTGGGTCCTCACCAACTTGGGACCCTAAAAACTCAGGCGGATTCATCCTAACAAAATCTCAAACTCTAGCTGCCACTGATCCATCATTTCTATTAGTAGGAACTGAAACCTGTTGATTGTTCTTGTTGGTCATATCTGAGCCAAAAGTTGAATCGAGTTCTGAAACTCTTTATTCTTAACCTCATGGTCTGGGACTAGAGGAATTGCGTTACATTCCTGGCATTCGCATTCCTGGCGTTAGCTCTACGGAAAGGCATAATTTTAAGCGCATAATGACGGATTAGAAAGGAGATCATACCAACACACGATAAGAATAACAAAGAAAGTGAAGTTTTTCTAAAACACCTCGTAGCCTCCCTCTCATTAGATGTGGTGCACTTCACACCCATGAAAATGACTCTACTTAGTGCAACTTTTTAGACATCCTAGGACTCATAAACCTAATGCTCTGATACCAAGTTTGTCACGCCCCGAGCTATCCCCGAGACGCGGACAGGGGACCTAGGACCACAAGTGATCCCAAGCTAACCCTGCTGGCATGATCATGAGCATACTAAAGAAAATAAACTGATGCGGAAGCTAACTCATAAATAAAATGAAAAAGATGGGGAATACCCATATACTATAACTGAGATATAAGAAAACTGATGAGTTTAATACAAGGAAGATATTAACTCAATACTAAGTTGAATCTATCTATGTCTGAAATATGCCTCTAAACTAACTAGAAGTGTTGGGACATGCCTAACTAAGTCTAGAAAATCTGAAACTAAAAGACTGAAAACTGAAAGATGACATGACTATTGTCCTCGAAGAATGAGAACTCACCACTGATGCTGCTGAATTGGAGATCGAGAACCGATCTAAGCGTGATCTGGATGCTGAGAACCTGAACCTACATCACGAGAAGATGTAGCGCACGTATGCGTCAGTACTTGAAAGGTACTGAGCATGCATGATAGAGTAAAGCTGAAATAACGTATAATTGAACAAAGCAATAAAACAATGAAATAATATGAACATGATATAGATACTGAAAATACTAAATACTGAGCTAACTGATGTAATGACCAAATTTATAACATGCTGAGACTGAATACTGATTGTACTGAAATATGGTCAATGCAATAGAGTCTGACTGAATTGTGGGAGCTACTAATAACTGACATAAAACCACATGAGCTAAATGTGGAGTCCGATGTATACGCCTCATCGAGAGGACCCATTATACCCTGCCAGAGGTATAAAAGAATGCTGGCATGATCACTAAACTGATGTTGCCCACAGAGGGGACTTACACCTACGTGGCTCGTAGTTCTGGGACTATATGGGTACGCTGAACCCTAGTCCAACTTGGTATTATGTTACTCCCAATGAATTAAGTAGTTAACTGGTTATGACTGAATTTCTGTGAGTACTGGATAGCTCGAACTGAACATGCAAACTGAGAATGCAACAATTAATCTGATAATGATGCATTAATAACTGAGGCATGTATAATTGAATACTGAAATATCTGACCTAGCACGTGTAATTCAAGAACTAAAGAAATACATAGCTAGGGTTCTGAAATTCATGCAATAAACTGAGAAATAACATGATAATCTGATTTGGAACATTTAAATAACTAATTCATGATGATTTGTTGAGATTCTAGAAACCCTAGGTCTGTTCATAATCATGGAATCAAGAATCTGACTGAATTCTAGGGACCTAATGGGCGAAAGGAACCCACTAGTGAAATCCCACATACCTGGTGACGAATTCCACGGAAAAATCTTTCAATTTTGGGGCTGGAACTGATGGAACCTTGCTGCGTTCTTGAACTAGGGTTCTTGACTTTTTTCTCCTCTCTTGATTCTAATTTTCTAAGTTTTGATTAGTGATTTAACTTAGGTAAGTTCTAGTTATGTTTCTAGGCTTAAACTGACTAAAACCTCATGATTTAGGGTCTAAACGATGTACCTTAGGGGTTAAACAAAATAGAAAAAGACCAAAAGATCCCTAACTTAATTGCTGTCGGAGTGACTGACGGACTGGACCTACGGGCCGTAGGTCAATCGACGGTCCGTCGATTGGAGTCGTCGGTCGAGTCTGCCTGACAGGGCTTTACTAAAATGAGCATAACTTTTTACTCGAAAATTAGATTTTAGCAAACTCGGTGGCGTTGGAAAGAGGATTCAATTATCTATCATCTCATAGGTCATGGGATACATAATTACTTTTGTGATAAAAGTTATGACCATTTGAAGTTGACCTATCAACAGTTTTCAGCTAACTGGTTGTTGACCCTCATCTACGGTCAGACCTACAAACCGTGGATCGAATGAAGGTCCATGCTGGTCGATCGTAGTTTGTGTCAAAGTCTGGGTAAAGGAGGTCTCAATCCACAAACACAGATCACGGTCCGTGACCTGACCTACGGACCGTAAGTCCGGCCGTGGTTCAACACTTGGCTGAATTTCTGGCTGAGTTCTGGGGGAGTTTGCTGACACGAACCACGGACCTACAGGACGGATCGTGGGTCCTCCTACGATCCGTGGATGGTGCCCGTGAATGCCACATGCAACAACATAAATCTGTAATATGGTCTATTTTCGGATACGGGGTGTTACACTTCTTAAGTCTACAATTAGAATATTCAAGTATTAATTACTTAATCTTAGCTTGTTTATTGCAGGCATTTGATTTTTAGGTCTGGCTCGGAAGGAAGAACTTGTCGAACCATACAACGAACTCGAAAGAGTTTTACGTCAGTGCAGAAAAATTAATCAAGGACATCCAGGAGAATTGGGGTTAGGTGTTTGAGGAAACAATGATGATAATAATCAAGACAACGTGAATATATACTTGCGTGTATATTGGGGAGCAATAATGCATATTGAAGAAACACATTTGTTCCTCTCTTCTTCTTCTAGAATCTATGCTTCTCATCCCAATTCTTATCTATATCTTAGTTACTTGTTATTTCAGCATTTCCATTGTAATTCAATTATTTGATTATCGCAATTACGATTCTAAAGGTTTAATCACATTCCAAGTATGTTATTAATATAGTGAGGAATTTGGGTTTGTTACAATACACTCTTTTACAATTATACAAACTTATTCAAAGATTGAGTTTTCGTCTCCTACAATAACTTCATTTGATGGGTACATAGTTGACATTTTAAAGTAAAAAAGAATTTTAAAAAAAATATAATGTCCAACACAATATATTGCACCCACATGGCCATACTTTTTAGTTAAATCGTAAAGCAAATCTGTATCGATTGATAATATAATTAAATAATAAAAAATATACTTATCCCAAAGCCCCGTTATCAATTTGTCAAAGCCAACAACAATTTTTTTAACATGGATATCAAACTCTAAACATAAAATAATAATTAAAAAAATTAATCACAAATTAAAGGAATTATTTTATATTCATTCCTTAACTACTTCAAATCAGACCATTCATTATCTAGCTCATTTAACATGTCAGCAACTTTTGACACGTCATCAAATTAGTTAGTTAAAGTTTATGGCGGTTTGAATTTATTAATCAGTTAGATTAGATTATAAATAATCCTTCCCGCTCAACTTTTCCAGTTCCATTTCAATTTTCAACTCAGCTTCTTAATTTCTCTCTACTTTCTTGGAAAATGAATCTTCGAATTCCAGGTTCTTTATCTTCGTCTTCATCTTCTACTTCTGAAGATCTTGATTTTCTGGTGTAAAATTGGATAATTTTGAAATGCCCCAAAATGAAATAATGTGTAAAATGGAATGCCCTAATGGTGATTGTTATCTTTGGTTTTCTCCTATTGAAATGTTAAATGCTATGAATAGTTTGTGTAATTTTCTAATTAAATTGATAATTGTTCTTGCTTTACTGAAGGCGCAAGGGGTTAAGATACAGATTCGAATTGAAGACGTCGTGTCAGATTGTGGAAGTATAAACGTGAGAGAGTACAAAAGTGAAGAGGATCAGTTTTGAAATGGGAGACACTGGAAGAAGAAATGGATGAAGTCATTCTTAAGAATTATTTAGATGATTCTAATAACATCTCGCTTACTAAAACTGCTGAGCCACCATCAGATTTGATCTTGCCACTGTTGAGGCACCAAAAGGAGTGGTTGGCTTGGTCATTAAAGCAAGAAGAATCTACATTCAAGGGGGGTATTCTTGCTGATGAAATGGGAATGGGGAAGACGGTTCAAGCCATAGCACTTGTGCTTGCTCAACGCAAATTAAAGATTGATTCCAGTATATTGTCATCTTTACCAAGTACTTCCCAGGAACTCCCAACAGTAAAATGAACTCTTGTTGTATGCCCTGTGATTGGAGCATTGCAATGGTTTCGGGAGATTGAACGTTGCACCACTAAAGACAGCAACAAAACTCTTCTTTATCATGGCACCAACAGGGGGAAATTTACGAACAACCCGGAGGAATATGATTTTGTCATTACTACGTACTCCACTATCCAGGTTGACTATAGGCCAAAAAAGTCAAAGCAGAACAACAAGAACTCAAAATTGTGTGACGAGGGTTCTAGTGATAATTTAGTCAGTGTTGGTGAAGATGTGTCCAGGAGGAAGTCAGTTCTGCATTCGGTGAAGTGGGATCGTATCATTTTGGATGAGGCAAGTCATACGTTCACAAATTCATGCATTATGTTGTTGTTTTCTTTAATTGGCATTCTCTATTTTGTACTATCGAAGGTTTGAAAACATTCTTGGTTCATTTGCTGTTTATACAACCTTTTTCTTATAAATACCAATTTTTCAAGCCATGTTATTAGAGTTGTAAATGTGGAGATTGGTATGGTGATTATGAAGAAACCTATACAGAAACAGAAAAAGATGAAATAGACAGAATGATTTTTAATTCGAGTCCACAGAAACCACCGTGTTTTCTTAAGAAATTTAATCCCCTTACTGTACCCGAGGTTGCAGATTAATTCCTCCCAAGATAAAACAGATTAACCTGTTAAAGAAGTAGTGGTGCCTCAAACTTCAATAACTTCAGTGAACGCAAGAACAGGAACAAGAGCACACACAGACTCAGTCGATCGCCAATTTTGATTATGTAAGAAAATGTATGCAGAAAGGAAAAAATTTCAGTGTTTGAAAAATGTAAAAAGACCTCTTATTTATAGCCATTTATAGTAAGGAACGCGTCTGTTCAGACAAATCTGTTCAGACCCATATTTTCCAGAACGTTATGTTTTTTGGGAAAAGTAACAACTTTTCTGAAGGAACAAATCCTTTCAAACGAATTTACCGTTACGCACGAATTTCAAATAATTCATTGCACCAAATTAATTATGTTATTTAACTAACATTCTGAATTAATTTATTAGAGAAAATAAAATGAATTAACAAGATTGATTAAATAAATTTTGTCCAAAAATATTATCAATCAATCACATCATTTGCCAAATCCAAATCCAAATCCCAAGCCGAGCGAGCGACGACCACGGCGCGAGGGGGCATCTTCTTCTTAACCCTTTAAGAACTAAATGAAGTGTTTCCTAATATAAGGACAACAATTTCCTTTCTTCTACCAATATGGTAAAAATGACTTTTCATTTGCACTTTGCAATGACTTTTCATTTTTTCCTCCAAAATTGGTTCCCCCACTTTCATTGGTTCCTCCACTTTCCATTTTCTCTTTTTATTTTCCATTCACACCTTGCTAAACCCAACAATCGCCCACATGAATGGGGAATGGCCATAGTTAAAACATATGCATGAAAAACTTGTGTGTCTTGTAAGTAAGGGTTAATCGCAACTGGATAAGTAGGTTTTCCTTAAAACTTTTCGTAGTGAACATATATCGGATATACTCGGTCAATCGGTAGATTTGATATCTTTGAACCGTCAAGCTTTGGTGTATACCTAGACAACATAAGTCACATAATCAACCCTTGAACTATTTTTGGTTCTCATTGTTTTGTTCGTTTCAACCATGAACACATCTCGGTTAATAAGTGCTTAGAGAACTGGCCTTACCGGATTCTCCTTGAAGCGGCTTACACTTCACACTTAGATAAGTGGTTTCTAACTGTGTTATCCCGTATATACACTATTTGATATACCCTGTATCAAACTTAGAAATCATTAAAAAGTCCTTATGCCTTTATCCTGGTTACTGAACATTGTCTCATCATGATAATGGACCATAAAATAAGTTTTGACAATCTTGAACCGTCATTTATGACTTTGTTTGATCTCCTGGAACCTAGATCTTGGGATCTCCAGTCTTCTAGGTAGAGTTACCGCCACGATGACTTGTTCTCGGCCATAGTCTCATTCCCATCGATGATCTCTCAACTCCCTCTCTAGTTAGGCCTTTTGTAAGTGGATCTGACACATTATCTTTTGACTTTACATAGTCAATTGTGATAATTCCACTAGAGAGTAGTTGTCTTATAGAGTTATGTCTTCGTCTTATGTGATGAGACTTCTCGTTATACATAACGCTTCCAGCCTTTCCTATTGCAGCTTGACTATCGCAATGTATGCATATAGAGGCCATTCAGCTTCTTCACCTGCATTGTCTAAAGCGATGAATTCAGACTCTATTGTAGAATGAGCTATACATGTTTGTTTGGATGATTTCCAAGATATTGATCCTCCACCAATAGTGAAAACATATCCACTTGTGGATTTCATTTCAGTTGACCCAGTAATCCAATTTGCATCACTATATCCTTCAAGAACTATTGGATATTTGTTGTAATGCAAAGCATAGTTTTGAGTGTCTTCTAAGTACCCCAAAACTCTCTTCATTGGCAACCAATGATTTTGATTGGGATTACTTGTGTATCGACTCAGTTTACTTATAGCGCATGCTATGTCTGGTCGAGTACAATTCATGACATACATCAAACTTCCCAATACTCTGGCATAATCCAATTGAGACTGACTTTCACCCTTGTTCTTAGCAAGATTAAAGTTTACATCAATTGGGGTCTTTGCCTTTTTGAAATTCAAATACTTGAACTTTTCAAGTACCTTTTGAATATAATGAGATTGAGACAATGCTAGACTGTTAGGAGTTCTGTGAATCTTAATTCCCAATTTCAAATCGGCTACTCTTAGATCTTTCATATCAAACTTACTAGCGAGCATACGCTTAGTAGCTTTTACATTGGTAATGTCCTTGCTCATTATCAACATGTCATCCACATATAGGCATACAATGATTTCCTGATTCAGAGTGTTTTTAATGTAAACACATTTATCACACTCATTGATCTTAAATCCATTTGACAACATGGTTTGATCAAACTTTTCATGCCATTGTTTCGGTGCTTGTTTTAGTTCATAAAGTGACTTAACAAGTTTGTATACCTTCTTTTCTTTATCGGGAACTACGAAGCCCTCAGGCTGTTTCATGTAAATCTCTTCCTCCAGCTCTCCATTTAAGAAGGTGGTTTTCACATCCATTTGATGGATTTCAAGACCGTATACTGCAGCTAGGGAAATTAATATCCGAATTGATGTAATCATAGTCACTGGTGAGTATGTGTCAAAATAATCAAGACCTTCTTTCTGTCTAAAGCCTTTGATAACAAGTTTTGCTTTATATTTGTCAATACTTCCATTATCTTTCATCTTCTTTTTGAAGATCCACTTTGAACCCAAGGGTTTGTTCCCCGGAGGAAGATCAACCAACTCCCAAGTATGATTGCTTAAGATTGATTCAATATCACTATTGACAGCCTCCTTCCAAGAGGTTGAGTCGCTAGACAACATTGCTTCCTTGAATGTTTGAGGTCCACTTTCAAGAAGGAATGTTGCAAAATCAGATCCAAATGAAATAGTTATCCTTTGACGTTTACTGCGCCTTAGATTCTCTTCATTGGTTTCATTCTCTTTTGGTTCTTCTTGGGGTTATTTAGACCCCCCACTAGATGACTCAAGTCTAGTTTTATACAGATAGATATGTTTAAAAAATTCAGCATTATCTGATTTCGTTACCGTATTATCATGAATATTCGGATGTTCGGACTTATGAACCAAAAATCGACATGCCTTACTATTTGTGGCATATCCAATGTATACACAATCAACAGTCTTAGGACCTATTTTCACCCTCTTAGGTATAGGAACCTGGACTTTGGCTAGACACCCCCACACTTTGAAATATTTCAAGTTGGGTTTTCTACCTTTCCATTTCTCATATGGAATAACATATGTCTTCGTGTGCGACACTCTATTGAGTATTCGATTTGCTGTAAGGATAGTTTCCCCCATAAGTTTTGTGGTAAACCTGAACTTATAAGTAAGACATTCATCATTTCCTTTAAAGTTCGGTTTTTCCTTTCCGCAATTCCATTAGATTGAGAAGAGTAAGGTGCAGTAGTTTGATGGATGATTCCATTTTCCAAACATATTTCTGCAAATGGAGATTCATATTCTCCACCTCTATCACTTCTGATCATTTTGATCTTTCGATCCAACTGATTTTCAACTTCAGTTTTATACTGCCTAAATGCATCTATTGCTTCATCCTTACCATTTAGCAAATAGACGTAACATATCTAGTGCAATCATCAATAAAAGTTATGAAATACTTTTTCCCACCACGTCTTGGTGTTTACTTCATGTCACAAATGTCTGTGTGAATCAATTCTAAGGGATATGAATTCCTTTCAACAGACTTATAAGGATGCTTAACATACTTAGATTCAACACAAACTTGACATTTCGATTTATTGCACTCAAATTTACGCAAAACATTTAAGTTAATCAGTTTTCGCAAGGTTTTGTTATTAACGTGTCCCAAACGTTCATGCCATAAACATTTAGACTCAAGCAAGTAAGAAGAAGCAGAATTTTTATTCATATTAACTGCAATTACATTGAGTTTAAAGAGGACCTCAGTAAGGTAACCTTTTCCTACATACATTTCATTCTTACTCACTACAACTTTATCAGAAACAAATACGCATTTGAATCCGTTCTTAGTCAGAACTAGTATAGAAACTAAGTTCTTTCACAATTTCGGAACATACGAGACCCTGTTCAAAGTCACTACCTTGCCTGATGTCATCTTTAAGAGGACCTTGCCTGTTCCTTCCACCTTTGCAACAATGGAGTTTGCCATAAACAACTTCTCATCTGTTGGTGTTGGAGTGTATGATGCAAATAATTCTTTGTTGGCACAAACATGGCATGAGGCGCCAGAATCTATCCACTATTCTCTTGGATTTCCAACCAAGTTGCATTCTGAAAGCATTGCACAGAGATCGTCCATCTCTCCTTTGGATTCAGCCAAATTTGCTTGATCCTTCTTCTTGTCCTTTTTGGGACCCCGACATTCAGTAGCCTTATGACCATGTTTGCCACAATTAAAGCAGCTTCCATTGAATTTCTTCTTAGGAGGATTGCTCTTTGGACCAGATGTTTTCTTTCTTTTCTTTGATTTTGTGGGATTTTCTTCAACAATATTTACTCCAGATATTGCTGAATTACCACATGACCTCTTTTCCGCGGCCTTGTTATCCTCTTTGATTCTCAGCCTTATCATGAGATCTTCAACAATCATCTTCTTGCATTTATATTTCAAGTCATTTTTGAAGTCAATCCATAATGGAGGTAACTTCTCAATAATGGCAGCCTCTTGAAAAACATCATTCACAACCAATCCTATATTAAAGATTATGTGAGTATTAAGAATAAACTTAACATTTCCAACATAGGTATTAAATAAATTTATACCTTCAGTAAGGAGATCATGGATTATGACCTGCAATTCTTGAACTTGGGTGACGACGGTCTTACTGTCTATCATCTTATAGTCCAGAAACAATTTTTACACAAAAAATCAGAATGTGTCCATGCTTTTGTTACCAAGAATCGTTCTTCACATCATTTGCCTTTGCCTTTGTCGAGCGAGTGACGACGACGGCGCGGAGGGGGCATCTTCTTCTTAACCCTTTAAGAACTAAAGGAAGTGTTTCCTAATATAAGGACAACAATTTCCTTTCTTCTACCAATATAGTAAAAATGACTTTTCATTTGCACTTTGCAATGACTTTTCATTTTTCCCTCCAAAATTGGTTCCCCCACTTTCATTGGTTCCTCCACTTTCCATTTTCTCATTTTATTTTCCATTCACACCTTGCTAAACCCAACATTTCTTCCCATAAAATTCTTAATCATTTGTGCCATTACCTGCCAAAAAGTAAGGGAGCAAGGATATTTTTATTTATAACTGTATCCACATTTTGTATTTTGGTGCAGATACTGCTTATGAGTTTAAAAGCTGGAGGTGTTGCTCTCAATCTTACAGTTGCATCACATGTAAGGATCTATTTTCCAGTTATGGCTCGTATTTATCTGTTGAATAAGCACATTTTTGGTGGCTCATCTCTTGATCATTGCTAGGTTTTCATAATGGATCCTTGGTGGAATCCTGCGGTGGAGCAGCAAGCCCAAGATAGAATCCATCGAATAGGGCAATATAAACCAGTCAAGTGTGTATTGTATTTCTTCTGCTTTGGATGCCATTGAATGGGAGCTTATTGTTGTTTTCAAATTTGCAGGGTTGTGAGATTTATGATGGAGAATACAATTGAAGAGAACATCATAGAGTTACAAGAGAAGAAGAAATTACTTTTTGAAGGGTAAGTGTCTTTTTCTTACAGTCATCTACATAGTTGCGCGGACTCTTCATTTTTGATGCCGCACCCGTGTTGGATTCTTCAAAAATACACTACTTTTGGCGAATCCGACACACACCCCTTGACATTTTTGAAGAGGTCTAAGCAACACAGTAGTTGCATATGTGTTCTGACAGAAATATATATGTTTCCTTTGGTTGCAAATATATATATTCTACTAGATATTTAAACTGATAGTTGAGACAAGTTGGCTTTAGTGTGAGAGGCTGATAGATAGCTCAGAAAGCCTGTTAATGTTCTCTATTCAAACAATTCTCAAAGATAAAGCATTTTAATGATTTTCCCTTGCAAGTTGTTATTGTCAATCTTTTTGTTACATTCCTTCTTTGCTCCCATCATCCGCTCTTTATCTAAAAAACCATTTCCCCCTAACTGTTTGATTTCCCTCTGATTGCAGGACAGTCGGTGGTTCTTCAGAGGCCTTAGGAAAACTAACAGAGGGGGACTTGAAAATCCTGTTTCATTGTCGCTTTTGATATGTTCTATTTCTTCGGTTTAATTCCCTGCGAAATTCTGTACTAAGTGTTTTGACGTTTGCCCTTAGGCTGGATCTGTCCAAAGAGTGTTTCTTTAGCTTCATCAATTGTTACATTGTTCTTATTGCTTCCTTCATATTAACTTCCTTTGCATGATATAAAGTGCATCAGAATTCATATCCTCAAGGTAACATCATGGAAATTTGTCTTTACAGTTCTGAATTTCAGCTGCATTAGTAAAGAATATTAAGAAAAAGGTTCCTTTATTATAAAAATGAACTAATTTTAGTATTCCATTCATAATAAAAGTTAACCAAAGATGATATTGTGGACTTGTGGTTAACTTTTATTATGCTTTTTGGAAGGTTAGTCCAGATCTCTTTTTCTCGGGTCAACACACTCAATATTCGAGAGGTTAGAGTTTGAATTGTAATACTTTGAGTTCCTTCTTTATTGCATTTTGTTGAATAATTGACCTTTTCTCAATTGTTCTTGCACGAATGGAATATTGAAGAAAAAAGTAGAATTTAAATGCATTTAAACTTAAAAGGTATTCTAATATTTTGGTGATAGATTTCTTGAAATAGAAACTTTAAAAATAAATACATTTAGAGGGAGGACATGAATACTCTTAATAGAAAAAGTCTCCATTCCATAATTTCATCATTAACTCTTTATTAGTTTGAATTTTTTTATTTTTTTTTACCGCTTCTGAAGAGCTCCCACCCTTTTGCTTCTTTGGTGACTCGAACTCACAACCTTAGGAGTGTTTACTTTCCTAACAACTCTCTCTAGTATTAGTTTGAAATTGTGGTTGATGCAAACAGAAAACAATAGTTTAAAGTGAGGTGCTACAGAAAACAAGCATAATAAGTTCGCATCTATTGATGCTTTCGTTATGGATCAATTGACTTAGGAACTGATCTGAATCGCTATTGATATGATGCGAACTTATTCGTAGCATACGTGAACAAAATATTTATACACACTTTTATCTCAAAAACCCTAGTTATCAATTTGTCAAAGGCAACAACAATTTTTTTAAACATGGATATCAATTTCAAGCTATCAAAAAAAATAATCACAAATTAAAGGAATTATTTGATGGGAATTTTACACAAATCCCATAGTGTAAAGATCTAATGTCATCATATCTCTACTCTTTTTCGAATTACAAAAAATTCTTAAATTTGGTGGAATCCAGATACATTTCAAAACGTCCCGATATATTGCGTCCGAGTTTTGGATACATCCCTCAACGTCCCGATACATTGTGTCTCAGTTTCAGATACATCACTTAACGTTCCGATCGATACATCATGTTCATCCCAGTACATCGCGTAAAATGATGTATCCGACTGATACATCGCGTAAAGTGAGGTATCCGACCAATACATCATGTAAGTAATGTATCCGGGAATATGAGAGAATAGTAATTTTTACAATTTTTTTCAAACGTAGGAATTTTTTAGAGAATATGGTATTATAAATTGTGTATTTAGGTAATTTTTCCTTATTTTATATATTCCTTAAATACTTCAAATCAGACCGCTCATTTGACATGTCAGCAACTTTTGGCACGTCATCAAATTAGTTAATTAAAGTTTATGGCAGTTTTAATTTGTTAACCAGTTAGATTAATTTCAATTGTGCTCTATATAAAGGGAAAATTTTTTAAAACAACAATATTTTAACCTTTAGTGGGATTCTTTAGCAACTATTTAACTATTTATTAAAAATAACAATATTTTAGTTTGTTAAAAGAATGAGTTATGTATATATTTTATTTTGATTAATTTGAAAGAATACAAATACTTAATAATAAAATAGAGAAAAACATGGAACATAAAACATCAAAAAAGGAAAAAACGATTAGAACTTATTCAGTTACGTTTTGAAAAGCGGGGATGTTGCCATTTTTTCTGTGGAGCGTTTTTTTTTCTCTTCCGTTCTTAATAATTCCAAAAAAAAATATTGCAAAAATAGTTTTGTCTTCCTAATCATTCAATTGATAATATTCATAGCTTCTTCGAATCGAATTTGGCATATTCTTAAAACGGATGTTTTCAAAATTCATGACTATAGTTTCGTCAGTTCTATTGAATTCAAGAAATTTCGACATCAGGTATTTTATTTTTTTGTTGTTTATTTTGAATCGGTGAAATCTTTGTTTGGTTTGAAATTTTTAAATTTTTTTCGGATGTTTAAAAATTCAATATATGATGCACAACACTTGAAAGTGCTTGATTCTTTTTAGTTTCATAGTTGTTTTTTATTTTATTTGAATGCATACAATCTTTTAGTATCCTATTATGTTTAATGTAAATATTAACAATATGAAATTGTATATTTTTTTTTAGTTTTGAAGCTGTTGTTTTTTTTAAATACATAATCTATTTTGTATCCCAGAAAGTTAATGTAATTAGTAACAACATAGTGATAGAGTCTTAAAAATTTTGTGATAAATTCTGGCAACAATTAAATATTGAATTTTTCCTTTTTTGATGTTTTATGTTGCATACTATTTTGTAACCAAATGTTAATGGATACAACTTTATAAAGGTTAAAAATCATAAAGAAATTAAGAATTGTATACCAATATTTGTTGCCTTGCTGTAAATTCTGGATACAATTAAATATTGAATTTAATTTATTGTAGTTGAGCTAAAAGGTGGAATAGTTGTATGTAAATACAAATCATTATGTAGTTGAGTGCGTGTTCTATATTTTTTCTTTTTGAAGCTATTGATGTTTGAGCGCACGTTACATTTATGTAATTGATTATTGGATACAATTTTTTTGTTTTAGAATACTGCAAATATGTGATTATCAAATATATATTTGTTAATGTAGTCATGGGAAGCATTAGTTTTCTAGTCATGCATTCTGGGAGGTGGAGCGAGGATAATTGCTACATTGATTACACTATAGAAGCAATTGTGATGAAAGAATATGCGACATTTAGAGAATTATTAGATGTTGTTTCTAAGCAAATTTGTGTTGATTTGAGCTTCAACAGTGTGAAACTTAGGTATAAAATAGAGGGTAGTAATGCACCTTTAAAAATAAACAACGACATGGGTGTGAGGGTGTATGTGTCTTTGAAGAAAGATAACAAGGAATTAGCAAAGTATCCTCTATGTGTATCTGTATTTGTGAATGATTGTGAATTGGCTGATAGAAATATTTTGAAAGATGGATTTGAAATGTGTGGAATAGATGGAGGAGATAAAGTTGATACACAAGCATTAGTGCTTAGTGTGCTGAACAATAGCGATTACAAAAATTGCGACATTATTACAAACACCAAACATAAGATAGTATTGGAAGATCAAGTTTATAAGGACAAGGAAACTTTAAAAGTTGTGATGACGCAATATGCAATTGAGCATAGATTCCAATGGAAAACGGACAGATCAAGTCAAACATGATATGTGATGAAATACCATGTTCGCATGCTTGGGCCGTTTTAAAGAAGAAACATTTTGATGTTGGACCATATTGTTCTGACATGTGTTGGATACATACAACATTCCAATTATTTTCTTACCTGATCAAAACGAGTGGAATGTACCTGGGTACATTAAGGACGACATAGTGCGGCCTCCAAAGCACAAAAAGCTACCTGAAAGGCCATTCAAGAAGTATCGTGACAAGGTGTACAACGAGCTATATGGGAAGAAGAGCAAGAATTCTTGCAGTACTTGTGAGTTTAGGGGCACAATAGGCGTTCGTGTAGGAATGGACCGCGTATTGTTTAGTTAATGATGCTTCAATTTTATACCTTATTAGAATGGAATTGTTTCCCAATTTCTAATGCCCTCTGTTTTATATATTTACTATCCTGGAATTCTTTGAATATGTTTTCACCCGAAATGTATTCATATCCATGTTATGAATTTATTTTATTTTTGTGTATTTAACGTGTAATTACTTTAAAGTGTAATTGAAAACTTGTATGAGTAACAAAAAAATATAAATACAAATTAGTAGTAAAATAAAGGGATAANATGAATTTATTTTATTTTTGTGTATTTAACGTGTAATTACTTTAAAGTGTAATTGAAAAATTGTATGAGCAACAAAAAAATATAAATACAAATTGGTAGTAAAATAAAATCATATTGAAAATACATTTTTGGTGAAAACATAAAACATATAATAAGTTGTATTCAAACTAAATTTAGGATGTATTTCAATATCAGTTAGTATCCCAAACATTAGGATATATTTCAATATCGTGTAGTATTTCAAACGCCAAATGAATACCAAATTAGTTTGTATTTCTCTTCTTATAATGTATTCATCACAATTTTATATATTAGTAGTAGAATACATTTTTGGTGAAAACATAAAACATATAATAAGTTGTATTCAAACTAAATTTTGGATGTATTTCAATATCATATAGTATTTCAAACACCAAATGAATCCTTTCTTTGGTGCCAAAGACCAATGACTAGTTAACCAGGAAGACAACTATTCTTCTGAACGAGAAGAGCGAGTCTCAGTCTGGGGTGAGAAGCCAATAGGAAGCTTGCTATGGGGACGGACCGAGGAAGGGCGATAGATATGTTATCAGCCAATGCATCTTCTTGCTACCCCAAATTAGTTTGTATTTCCCTTCTTATAATGTACTCATCACAATTTTATATATTAGTAGTAAACTACATTTTTGGTGAAACATAAAACATATAATAAGTTGTATTCAAACTAAATTCAGCATGTATTTCAATATCGTTTAGTATTCCAAATGCCAAATGAATACCAAATTAGTTTGTATTTCTCTACTTATAATGTATTCATCACAATTTTATAGATTAGTAGTAAAATACATTTATGGTGAAAACATAAAACATATAATAAGTTGTATTCAAACTAAATTGTATTTATATTTCGATGTCCATTCATGTTATACTATTATTATTTGACTTTAAAATTGTAGTTACTATTTCTATGGACAAGTTTATTTCCAAAAAATCAGGATGTATTTCAATATCAGTTAGTATCCCGAGCATCAAGATGTATTTCAATATCATTTTGTATTCCAAATGCCAAATGAATACCAAATTAGTTTGTATTTCCCTTCTTATAATGTATTCATCACAACTTTATATATCATGTTTTCATCAAACTTCTCTTGCTAATACTGTTATGATTAAAACTGCAGAAAGTATACACATGAATATAAAAAATGTCTTATAAAAAATAAAATACAAAACATTAAAATTATGAAAAAAAAGTTCAAGAGTTTTTACAGTAATAAAACCATAACTTCATAACTTTAGAAAACCAACCAGAATTCCTCCGGCCAAATGTCTTTTCCCTTACTACAACAAGGTTGCCACAGTGACTATAAAACACACAACAAGCTATGCTTAAAACCTACAGAGATGATGAAGAAATAAGTCACAAAGACCCCAACTACTTTATATCATCTTACAAAGTGTTCCAAAAACTTACAACACAATTGTAATGACCCTAAAGGTCATTTTTGGAAATTTTCATAAAATGACCGTTTTACCCCTCCCGATAATTGCCCCGAGTCCTAATTGTTGTATTTTCGAAGTTGGTTTGAAGGAAAATTGATGAAAAGTTGAGTTTTGGAAAGTTGAGTTTTTAAGAGTTAAAGTTTGGTTAAAAGTGCTACTTCGAGTCATTTGGAGTTTCAAGACTCGAATCAGATTTTTGTCGATTCCAACAGTTTTAGAATGTCGAAATGGGTCTATGAGAATTTACGGAGTTGAATTTGGAGTTAAAACGAAGATTTGAGGTCCTAAGTTGCTAAAATTGTGAAATTTTATCAAGAGTTGACTTTGGTCAACAAACGAGGTTCCGGTGCTCGAAATGGAATTTCGAGGGCACAGTTGGATTCAGGGGGTGATTCTAAGTCTAGAATGAGTCTTGGTTGAATATTTAGAGGCCCCGAGTGCGTTTCGAGTTTTTGAGCCTAAAGTTAGTTTTTTGACGCCTTATCGGATACCGGCTCAAGGAGACCTCGAATTCAAATTCCGATGATTTCATTGAGTCCGAAATGTCATTTTCAGGCTAGTAGCATATTTGGTTTGTGTTCGGGAAGTGCCAAATGAGTTTTGGGTGAGCTTTTATGCTTTTTGGATGTTTTGACACTATTTCAGCAAATTGTGGCAACTAAAGGGTTCATTATTAGTTTTAAAGGTCAAAAAATTATTCCGAAGGTTCTGAAATTTTGAGCATGAATTATAGGACTTATTTGCAAATTTTGGTGCATTTTCGCTAACCCGAGATTGGACTTTTATCGCAAATAAGAAATAATTGTTTACCGAGTAGAAATGATATTTGACTGGGCAAACGAGCATGAAATTGAGCTCCGATTGAACGAGCAGGTCCGTATCATTATTTAAGACATTTACAAAAAAGAATCGGGTCATTTCACTATCGTATGAGGAAATTATGG
>NC_064290.1:7909063-7949511 GCF_019186545.1 Solanum stenotomum | reverse complement strand
AAAGCCCAAAAATAACGTGGAAAACGAAAAGAAACAAAATGGATGAGACAAACAAATATTAAAATGTATTAAATATCAAACAAAATATTTAATGGAGCAAATGCTTTTCCCAAAATCCAAAACCCTAAAAGCAAATTTCGATATTATCAAAAATGTATTAAATATCAAACAAAACAAAGATATATATGAATTTCTAGAATCTACAAAATCTGAAAAATTAAAAGAAAATCACAAAAAAAAATTGAAAATCATAAATATATGATGAATATTTAAACAAATTCACATAAAAATTGTAAAATTCAATTGAAAATCCGTAATGTATAGAATCGGTGATTTAAACATCAAATCAAAAAAATCAAAATGGCTAATGGAAATTACCTTGCCAACCGAGAAATCTGCTTGAATTAATAAAGAGATTCGTTTAACAATAAAGAAAATTTCTTGATGAACAACAATTTAGCACCTTGAAGAAAGATAAAGTTGAAACGTGAAAGGTGGGAAAGAAACGTGAATGGTGATGAAAAATGGTTAATGGTGTTGGTTTAATTATTTATTGGTATATAATTTGGTTCAATATTGGACTCTTTCCATAAATAAAATTAATTTAAAATACTAAACTCTGAATACATATTATTTTATAAAAATATTGTCATTCTGCCATTTTAAATAAATATTTTAAAGTGTTGTTATTTTGACTAATTATGTTAGGTATTATGACTTAATTGCTAATTTTCCCCTATATAAATAGTCCTTCCCGCTCAACTTTTCGAGTTCCAATTCAATTTTCAACTCAGCTTCTTAATTCCATTCAAGCCCGCATTTCTCTGTTCTTTCTCAGAATATGAATCTTCCCATTCCAGGTTCGTCGTTTTCATCTTTGTCTTCGTCTTCTTGTTTGTTTTTCTTCTGAAGCTCTTGATTTTCTGGTGTGAAATTGGGTGATTTTGAAATGCCTCAAAATGAAAAAATAACGAATGATGTGTAAAGTGGAATGCCCTAATGGTGACTGTTGTCTTTGATTTTCTCCTATTGCTGTTAAATTCCTTATGCTCCTATATTGAAATGTTAAATGCTATGAATAGTTCGTGTAATTTTCTAATTAAATTGATAATTGTTTGTGTTTTACTGAAGACGGAAGGGATGAAGATATGGATTTAGATCGTAGATACTGAGGAATGTTGAGAAGGATAGATATAGGCAAAATAGTCTTGATGAATCCTTGTACTTGTATGAGTTTGTATTTTGAACATTTTTACTTGACTATTTACTAACTGAACCCTTAAACTCAATGAAACTCAGCATTTTAAATTCCTTTGACATTGTGTGAACTTCAAACGTACAATAAAAATTACATGTCATCACCACATCAGGTTTTATATGACACGTTACTTATTGTTTAATTTTTTAAAAAAAATTAGTTTTTTTCATTTTTTGCACTCTATCTTCATATCACTTGACGAACACATGTAAACTCATTTTCTCCCAGATGCCAATGAATTACCATAAAGTATTTCAATACATTATAATATTTATACACAATTTTATCCAACATACTTCAACTAATTTACATTCATCAATTATTTTTATCCTTTCAAAACGACTGGATCTTTGTCACTTTACCCTAGAAAATGGAAAAGAAAGACAAATCAAGAACAATAACAAATTTAAAGATGGAACACTAAAATTGCTAATAATTTTAACAACAAAAAGAGTTCAAGATACTCATTAGACATATTTCTTTCGTGGATTTCAATATTGCACCAATTTTCTCGATTTTCCTTTGCTCATTTTATTCTCATTTTTTGCACGATCTCATTTCTAATTTGGGAAAGAGAAAATGAAAAAGAAAAAAGAGAAAAAGAACTGGAAAGGAGTGGAGGAAGGGAGAACGAAAGGAATGGGGGATTGGGTGGGGGAAGATCAGGGAAGGTGAAAGAAATGGGGAGGGGTGGGGGAAAGAAGAAAGAGTGAAGTTTATAATTTTTATTTTATTTTGTTCTTTTTGTTGTATTTTCCTTTTTCTTTTAATTATTTTTAGTCTAAATTTTAATATTCAAGCTCCTTTTTTGCGTGAGATCACGTATTTATGTCAACTCAACAATTAAGTTGCCACATAAGTTTGATCAATGGTCAAAAGAGTTTAAAATATTTTATTTTATTGTGTTGAAGGGTTCAGTTGACAATAAGGTAAGTAGAAAGGTTAGGGTTTATCAGACCATTTCGTTCAATTTTTTAAATATTATTTTAATATATTGACAAAAATTCAGCCGGAGAAAAAAAAAATCATATAGCTCCGATCATCGGGCAAATCAATGTTTCGGGCGAACCCCTAAATCGTAGCTGATGCAAGGAGTAATATCGTTATCATCGGAGCATAACCGGGTCATCCACGACCTTTTCAGTAGTTACTCGCCTCCTGTATGAGCAACACTAATTGCTGGAGTATTCATTGTCATCTCTCTCACACTCTCTATGTACCTCCTCTTTGAACATCTCTCTTCTTACAAAAACCCTGAGGTTTGTGTTTTCTAAGTTGAAGAATTCTATGTATATTTGTTTATCTGATTAACTGAGAAATAGTTGATTTTTTTTGTCATTTGGTTTTTTTTTAAATATGTTTTGGCAGGAACAAATGTTTTTGATTGGTGTGATTTGATGGTGCCTTGTTATGCAGTTGAATCAGTAAGTTCGTTTGGTAAAAAAATTTCTTTGTTTAATTGTAATGGTTTGAATCAATGTGGGAGTAGCATATAGGCTATATCTTTCTATAAGGACAAGGAAAGCATGTTTTTTGGCATAATTTTGAGATGATCACTAATAAAAAGTGATCTCATTAGCAGAGTAGGAGGGTTTTTTTATCCTTCCCTTTTGTGGTGAAGGTTCTGTGAGTTCTTCAGCTTCTCCACATTTTGATTTAACTAGTTTTGTAAAGCCCTTGGCGTGTAAGCATATGAGAAATGGAGAACACATGGTAGGTCTTGATATCTGATTGGGAACAAAAGAAGGAAAAAATGCTAGAAGGCAGGTCTGCTTTTGCTGGCTATTGAAGTGCAGAAACACAGTGACAAGCACATGTCTGGTCAGCACAGAACAAGTTGTGCTATCCCATGTTCCTTACTAGTGGATGTACCTTTTATTATAGCTGCTAAGTGTAGTCTTTTTGTTGTTCATTGAAGGGAAGAAGGCTTCATCTTTCAATCTACTGGTTTTGTGGTGTTTTTGGTTAAGTTTTAACTTTGATTTATGAAGGATTTCTAAGCGTGTTTTTTCTTTTTATGTACATCCTATATGTTCTATTGTGCCCTTCTAGTTCTCTTACACATTCAATAACACTTATATTTATGAAGCTTATAAGAGAAGGATATATCTTATATTTTAACCTGTTCGACTGAGTAAGCACATTAAAGCACCAAAACAGAAAAGAAAGTAAGGGAAAAGGAGGAACAACCTTACTTCTCAAGATTATTGTTTCCTAAATATTGGAAGAGTCAAAATTTTACTAGGGATAGAGGAGAAAAGGAATACATATGGTGTAAAGATATCCATATTTATTGGTCATAAATAAAAGTCGATAATCTATAGACTGCCAAGAACTTATAAGTTGATCTAAAACGAGTTGTCTGGAGAACTGCTCGAGTTTTAGCAAAAGCGGCTATGTGGGGTCATATTAATTGGTTGAAGGACCTAAAAGAGAACGTAGTTTGGGGTGGGGTTATAACTTTTTGTGCCAGAGTCAAGAGATTAGTGCACCCTCAACATTGAAAACATTCGTTTGGAAAAACAAAAGAATATATTTGAGAATGCTAGTAGAGAGGAGAAAAGGACAACATTCTCGATTATATAAGTAGCTATGAGTTCTTTTACCTGTGCCTTTCATCTCTTTATACATAAGATAAAAACATTCATTAGCAAAGATGTTTTGATTTGGACTCTATTTGGTTAAATTGAATAAATGAGACATATATTTAATGTTAGAATGGGAATAAGATTTATAATGTAGTGTCTATAAATAGAGCTCATTGTAACAATGGTATACTAGAAAAAGAAGACGTGTCAACTATATTATGTCAGCACTCAGATGAAGCCTCAAAAGTATGTATATTATTAATTATTAACTTACTTTCCTCCGCCAGAGGAAGTGGTGTGCACGTTGGTCGGGCCAATGTGGGCACGCATCAGAAAAGTTGTAGAATTTATCAAAGGACGGTCCTCACAAGATATTTCAGAAATAACAATATAAAGAAAAATAATTTTGAGTTGTTGCTTATTTCACCCTCAAGGGTAGCCGACTAGCCGGGTAGGACCAAGGATTTAAAAAGGAACCTTTGTGTCTACCTAAAATCAAGTCCCCTCCACTCACAATTTTTGCAAAAGTGATAAGCACAAGGGATAACTCGTAAGAAACGGACCTGTATAGAAGTAAATAATTTAATTAAGCTTAAAACAATATGAAGTAGGCAAAATGTAGTTAAAGTGGCAGAAGTTAACTTACAAATGAGTACAATTCTCCAATACGATTTTGCAGGGGTGTACCAGTTAAGGCCCACTTATAAGAAGATTCTAAAGCAAGAACCGCCTTTGTGGTTTTGCTGTCTATAGTTTTGATATAATGAGCCTATATATGCCACAAAAGTTCAATCAGTTAAGAACAGTTCAAATAAAAGATTTTGTGTCACATGAAATTTAGGAGTTCTACTCTCAGACTACAAAACACATGCAGGATTGTTTCAGGGCAACCAAGAGAACAAAATGTCCATGTAAAATACAAAAGGGTGTTCAAACTAGAATTGAAGATGAAATTCCATGTTCTTACATTATGCTGTGTCTTAATAGCTGAAACATTATTAAGATTATTCAGCAGTTAACCTATAGGTTTCTTCCTAACCACCATAAGATTCTTCACAAACTAATGACCAGCATAGCTGTTAGCACATTATTCAGCAGTTAACATGATCGACTTGAAAAAAATTGCATAAACAGTAAATGATCACCATGTATCTGGAAATGCCAAGTTAAGAAAACAAAAACTTAATGCATGAATCTATGACTTGCCTCGTCCAAAATGATGTGCTCCCACTTCACTTTTTGCAGAACTGACTTCCTTGTGGAAACATCTTCACCAACCCAGGCTGAATTTTCACTAGAACCATCATCACTCCAGTTTGAGTTCTTGTTGTTCTGTTATGACTTCTTTGGCCAATAGTCAGCCTGGATAGTAGAGTAGGTAGTAATGACAAAATCATATTCTCCAGTTTGTACATACATTTCTCCTTGTTGGTGCCATGATACACAAGAGTTGTTGCTTCCTTTAGTGGTGCAACGTTCAATCTCGCGAAACCATTGCGTTGCTCCAATTACAGGACATACAACAAGAGTTCCTTTTACTGTTGGGAGTTCCTAGGAAGTATCGGGTGAAGACGGCAATATACTGGAACCACTAGTTGCTTTCTTTAATTTGCGTTGAGCAAGCACAAGTGCTATGGCTTCAACCGCCTTCCCCATTCCCCATTTCATCAGCAAGAATACCCCCTTTAAATATAGTTTCTTGCTTTAATGAACAAGCCAACCACTCCTTTTGGTACCTCAATAGTGGCAAGATTAAATCTGATGGTGCCTAGGCAGTTTCAGCAAACGAGACGTTCTGAATATCCAAGTCTAAATCATCTGAATAATTCTCCAGAAAGAATTCATCCATTTCTTGTTCCAGTATCTACCATGTCAAAACTGATCTTCTTATCTTTTGCATCCTCACGTTCATATTTCCTCATTTTTATCCTTCTCACCATGCCATAGAATCTATGATATGCATCCGTATCTTCATCCATTTGATCTTCAGTAACACGAACAACTATCAATTTAGTTAGAAAATTACGCGAACTATTCAAAGCATTTATAGGTGTTACCATTTCAAGATGGATCTCCCCTATGGAATTTGACATCAATAAATTAAAAATAGGAGAAAATTAAAGATAACAGCTCATCGCTAGGGCACAACATTCGCATGGTGTTTTAATTTACATGTCATTCATTATTTTCTATTTTGGGTCATTTCAAAATCATTCAATTTCAACCAAGCTTTCAAGATTCAAGAGCTTCAGAAGAAAAACAAACAGGAAGACAAAGAAGAAGAACCTGGAATTGGCGGATTCATATTCCCGAAAAGCAGAGAGAAATTAGGGCTTGTTTTTTTTTTATGCTTAGAAACTGATATCCATCAATGGACTGGTGGTCTTCTTATATAGACTTGGTTTTTCCTCTCCTCATAAGGTAGCTTTTGGGTTGAGTTAGGCCTAGGTATCATATCTTTACATGGTATCAAAGCAAGTTCCATCCTCATTTGGGCTCCCGGTCCACATAGACCGGGCTTTGATACCATGTAAAGATATGACACCTGGGACTAACTCAACCCCAAAAGCCAGCTCATGAGGAGAGGAGAGGAAAGCCCAAGTCTATATAAGAAGACCACCAGTCCATTGATGGATATCAGTTTCTAAGCATCAGAAAAACAACAAGCCCTAATTTCTCTCAGCTTGTCGGGAAAATGAATCCGCCAATTCCAGGTTCTTCTTCTTTGTCTTCCTGTTTGTTTTTCTTCTGAAGCTCTTGAATCTTGAAAGCTTGGTTGAAATTGAATGATTTTGAAATGACCCAAAATAGAAAATAATGAATGACATGTAAATTAAAATACCATACGAATGTTGTGCCCTAGCGATGAGCTGTTATCTTTAATTTTCTCCTATTTTTAATTTATTGATGTCAAATTCCATAGGGGAGATCCATCTTGAAATGTTAACACCTATAAATGCTTTGAATAGTTCGCGTAATTTTCTAACTAAATTGATAGTTGTTTGTGTTACTGAAGATCAAATGGATGAAGATACGGATGCATATCATAGATTCTATGGCATGGTGAGAAGGATAAAAATGAGGAAATATGAACGTGAGAGGATGCAAAAGATAAGAAGATCAGTTTTGACATGGGAGATACTGGAACAAGAAATGGATGAATTCCTTCTGGAGAATTATTCAAGATGATTTAGACTTGAATATTCAGAACGTCTCGTTTGCTGAAACTGCTGAGGCACCATCAGATTTGATCTTTCCACTATTGAGGTACCAAAAGGAGTGATTGGCTTGTTCATTAAAGCAAGAAACTATATTCAAAGGGGGTATTCTTGCTGATGAAATGGGAATGGGGAAGACGGTTGAAGCCATATCACTTGTGCTTGCTCAACGCAAATTAAAGAAAGCNTTTGATCTTTCCACTATTGAGGTACCAAAAGGAGTGATTGGCTTGTTCATTAAAGCAAGAAACTATATTCAAAGGGGTATTCTTGCTGATGAAATGGGAATGGGGAAGACGGTTGAAGCCATATCACTTGTGCTTGCTCAACGCAAATTAAAGAAAGCAACTAGTGGTTCCAGTATATTGCCGTCTTCACCCGGTACTTCCTAGGAACTCCCAATAGTAAAAGGAACTCTTGTTGTATGTCCTGTAATTGGAGCAACGCAGTGTTTTCGCGAGATTGAACGTTGCACCACTAAAGGAAGCAACAAAACGTTTGTGTATCATGGCACCAACAGGGAGAAATGTATGTACAAACTGGAGAATATGATTTTGTCATTACTACGTACTCCACTATCCAGGCTGACTATTGGCCAAAGAAGTCATAACAGAACAACAAGAACTCAAAATGGAGTGATGATGGTTCTATTGAAAATTCAGCCTGGGTTGGTGAAGATGTTTCCACAAGGAAGTCAGTTCTGCATTAAGTGAAGTGGGAGCGCATCATTTTGGACGAGGCAAGTCATAGATTCATGCATTAAGTTTTTGTTTTCTTAACTTGGCATTTCCAGATACATGGTGATCATTTACTGTTTATGCAATTTTTTTCAAGTCGATCATGTTAACTGCTGAATAATGTGCTAACAGCTATGCTGGTCATTAGTTTGTGATAAATCTTATGGTGGTTAGGAAGAAACCTATAGGTTAACTACTGAATAATCTTAATAATGTTTCAGCTATTAAGACACAACATAATGTAAGAACATGGAATTTCATCTTCAATTCTAGTTTGAGCACCCTTTTATATTTTACATGGACATTCTGTTCTCTTTGTTTCCCTGAAACAATCTTGCATGTGTTTTGTAGAACTCCAAATTTCATGTGACACAAGATCTTTTATCTGAAATGTTCTTAACTGATTGAACTTCTGTGGCATATATAGACTCATTATATCAAAACGGTAGACAACAAAACCCCAAAGGTGGTTCTTGCTTTAGAATCTTCTTATAAGTGGGCCTTAACTTGTACACCCCTGCAAAACCATATTGTAGAATTGTACTCATTTGTAAATTAACTTCTGCTACTTTAACTACATTTTGCTTACTTCGTATTGTTTTGAGCTTAATTAAATTATTTACTTCTATACAGGTCCGTTTCTTACGAGTTATCCCTTGTGCTTATTACTTTTGCAAAAATTGTGAGTGGAGGGGACTTGATTTTAGGTAGACACAAAGGTTCCTTTTTAAATCCTTGGTCCTAGTCGGCTACCCCTGAGGGTGAAATAAGCAACGACTCAAAATTATTTTTCTTTATATTGTTATTTCTGAAATATCTTGTGAGGACCGTCCTTTGATAAATTCTACAGTTGCCCTGACCAACGTGCACTCCACTTCCTCTGATGGAGGAAAGTAAGTTAATAATATACATACTTTTGAGGCTTCATCTGATTGCTAGCATAATAAAGTTGACACGTCTTCTTTTTCTAGTATATTACAAAACCTTTAATGACTATGGGACACAAGAATGACGGTGGAGATGCTATTGTTTTGTTGAAGCACAAAATTCTAAAAAGCCTATTGTTAAGACATACCAAAAAGGAAAGAGTTGTTGATCTTTCACTTCCCACAAAGACTGTAAGTTCTGTCTTGCAGTAGTGTCATGTGCTTCAATTTTGATAATAATCTTCTATTATTGGTTACTATTTTTGGGTTCAGGTTATTATGAGAAAAGATTCTTTGGATGTGAATGAATTTAACTACTACAAGTCATTGCACAATAGAAGTCGAGAACAGTTCGATAGGTATTTTTCAAACTCGAGCTCTTATTCCTTGCAAGTCCACTTTCTTGGCTCCAGCTGCACCAATTTGCTGGCTCATTGGTTTTTTTTTTTGCTGTGTATCCCGTTCTCTTGCTTATGCATGGATTACTTGCATTAAATCTGTTTCCTATAATTGCTTGTTCTTAAGTAGTTATTGAACATATTGGGTTAGTATCTTGGTTTTTAACTTAAGATCTTATACATCTTTTTCTTCCCATAAAATTCTTAATCATTAGTGCCATTACCTGCCAAAAAGTAAGGGAGCAAGGATATTTTTATTTATAACTGTATCCACATTTTGTATTTTGGTGCAGATATGTCGAGGATGGAACTCTCTATGGTCACATTTTTGCTATGATCACACGCCTACGGCAGGTACCAACATTCCTACTCCTCATTCTTTTTCTTACAACATTCCTACTCATGACCCTCATGATTTGGTCACACAATCTCTATCCAATTTTCTTTTCTTGCAAAAATTTATTTTCTGCTCTTTCCCATAGTCCTTTTTAATTGACAATACATTTCTTATGTGTGCATAGATAAGAATATTCTGGAACTTCTTCTTGTATCTTCTGTTCCATGTTGCTTTTCTGCTGTAATTTTTGTATAAACATTTCTCGGTATAAGCTTATCACTATGATATTACATTATTTTTCCGACTAGGGGGTTAGATGTGTAGTTGGAAGATAATAATGGATAGTTAATTCAATTTGTCAAGGGGTTTATCAAAAAAAGTTGTTTGTCAAAAATTTGGTCAAGGAAATTATGGGACCACAGGTATCATTTTTTCACTGCTCAAATATGTAAAATTGGTGTAAAGATTAGACTATGGAAGACTTATTTGATGTGCATTCAAGATTACCAGACGACTGCTAAAGGTTTTTAAACATAGTTGTTTGCTTAAACTATTTTCTCATGTCAAAGCTAATGTTTTGTACTAACCTTTTCTCTGTGAACTTAATTTTGAAGTGTCTGCTTCTAGTTTTCTTGTCCTTCTATTATATGAGCGCAAATACAAACACAGGCCTTTCTTTTGCTTCGTCTGAACTTGCCTCTCATAAATATATTTGTCTTACTATGGGTCATCAGCCAAATTTGATTGCAGAAAATGTCTGACCAATATAATGTCTTTCTTTAATCGGCAGGCAACTGATCATCGTAACCTTGTGATGTACTGTAGAAAAGAATTGGCTAGTGGCAATAAAGAGGCTGGAGATGTTGAAAAATTATGTGACTTATGTCATGATGCAGTGGAAGATCCAGTAGTGAGTTTGCGCACCTCTACCCACTCCCTCCTCCCAAACCAAGAAATACGAAAAGAGAGAAGAAAAGGAAAGAAACAAATCCAGAAACTTCAAGCACCTTTCAATTGCTCATTGTCAATTTGATAGCTCTCTCCTTTTTGCATTTATTAAATTATTTTTATGTTAGCCATTCAAGGTCCAAGAATTTCAAGTACTTCTAAATTTGACAGAGTCTTCTTTGAACTGTGCATCTCTTTTTGATTGTTGCAGTTACTTCTTGCAGGCACGTGTTTTGGAAGGCATGTTTGATAGGCTTAGCTGAAAGTGTGGAGAAAATGCCATGCCCTTCATGTAACATTTGACTTCACTGCAAATAATGATAAGGGAGATTCTAATTCTAAACCTACTGTCAAAGGGTTTTGGTCCTCAAGTATTTTGAACGGAATTCAGCTTGATAAATTCCAAACGAGCACTAAAATAGATGCTTTGGTATGCAATTGTATTCTACACTCTCATCATATTCTCCTCGGTTTGCTTTTCTTCTTTGCCTTATGGATTTCTTTCCTTTTTACAAAGAGAGCAAGAGATGTCATGTCACATCATCATATGCAGGCGCTAAACCATTATTTATTGTGATTCTCAGGCTTATTCCATTAATAGATTCAGAACTAAGAAAATGTTCTAACCCAAGGGGTGTGAGCTCGTGATCTTGTATCTTCATCATGTTCTATTGCATTGAAGAAAATCAAACTGCTTTTAAAACTAGTTGTGTCCCACTCAGTGGAACAAGTATTGAAGAATCTCAGTCTTGTTAATTTGATTGATGTTGCCCTTAACTTTTTGACTCTTCTACTTGCGAATAATATTGCTAAATACATTCTTGATGCTCACTTTTAATTTTATTGAATGTACGGGGAAGAAATTAGGTTCATGGTTGAAAGGGACGGTTCTGCAAAAGGAATTGTTTTTTACCAGTTCACATCATTTTTGGATCTGATACAGTATTCTCTTAATGTAAGATATAATGACACTTTCTCCTTCCTACTTTCCATTCCTCTTTTCAGACTAATAAAAAAGAAGCTTGTATTGTGTGTATTCAGCTGTCGGGCATCGATTGTGTTCAATTAGTTTGATCCATGTCTATTGCCACAAGAGATGCTGCAGTTAACAAATTCACTGAGGATTCAGATTGCAGGATATTACTTATGAGTTTAAAAGCTGGAGCTGTTGTTCTCAATCTTACAGTTGCATCAAATGTAAGGATCTATTTTCTTTCTCTGGGTACTGCCCTAAATTCTTAAGGCTTGTGCGTATCTAGTGTTGCATTCCTATTATGTTTCATGTTATTTGGTTCGTTTGATATACCTTACTTCACTTCTCTGCACACTCAAAGAACTAGCTCAAGATACTATTATGACTCGTATTTATCTTTTGAATAAGCACACGACACATTTCATGTTAGGTGGCTCATCTCTTGATCCTTTTAGGTTTTCTTAATGGATCCTTGGTGGAATCCTGCGGTGGAGCAGCAAGCCCAAGATAGAATCCATCGAACAGGGCAATATAAACCTGTCTGGTGTGTTTTGCCTTTCTTGTACTTTCGAGGCCATTGAATGGAGCTTATTATTTTCTTCTAATTTGTAGGATTGTGAGATTTGTGATAGAGAATACGATTGAAGAGAACATCATAGAGTTGCAAGAGAAGAAGAAATTACTGTTTGAAGGGTAAGTGTCTTTTCCTTACAGTCGTCACATAGTTGCATATGTGTTGTGACAAAAATAAAGCATTTTGATGATTTTCCTTGCAAATTGTTATTATCAATCTTTTTATTAGATTACTTCTTTGCTCCCACCTTCCCGTCCTCCGCTCTTTCTCTTCCCAAGGTTCTTCAGAGGCCTTAGGAAAACTAACAATGGAGGACTTGTCAAACCTGTTTCAGCGTCACTTTTGATATGTTTTATTCCTTCTGTTTAATTCCCTGCGAAATTCTGTACTGTGTTCTGACGTTTGCCCTTAGGTTATATGGTGTTTGATCTGTCCAAAGTGTGTTTCTTTAGCTTCATCAATTGTTAAATTGTTCTTATTGCTTCCTTCATTTTAATTTCCTTTGCATGACATAAAGTGCATCAGAATTCATATCCTTAAGGCAACATCATGGAAATGTGCATCTGTATTTGCCTTCACAGTTCTGAATTCAGCTGCATTAGTAAAGAATATTAAGAAAAAGGTTCCTTACTATAAAAAGGAACTAATTTTAGTACCTTTACTATAGCACCACACTTTAAACTATTGTTTTTTGTTCGCATCAACCACACTTTCAAACTAATACTAGAGAGAGTTGTTCGGAAGGTAAACACTCCTAAGGTTATGAGTTCGAGAAAAGGCCATTTCAAGAAATCTATCAACAAAAATATAAGATTACTATTTAAGTCTAAATGCATTTAAATTCTACCTTTATTCCATTCGTGCAAGAACAATTGAGAAAAGGCTAATTATTCAACAAAATGCAATAAAGAAGGAACTCATAGTATTACAATTCAAAGTCTAACATCTCTCGAATATTGAGTGGGTTAACCCGAGAAAGAGATCCGGACAAACCTTCCAAAAAGCATAATAGAAATTAACCACAATGTCATCTTTATGGAAGACTGCTCTACCCATAAGACCATCTACAAGTGCTTTCATTATGAATCAATTGATCACATATAATTAGACTAGGCAAACTTAGGAAGTGATCTGAATCGCTATCGTATCATTGATATGATACAGACTTATTTGTGGAATACGTGAAGTATTTAGCCAAAACCTCAATAAATTAGTTGTTAGCTTATTATCCCCAAAACACTACATGACTAACACGAAAGAGGTTCCATTTATAGAAGCCCAGAAAAAATCTAGCCCTCATTACTCCAAATCACATCAACCATGGACCATTACACGTATAGAAACAAATAAAAATGACAAAGGTCAGAAACAAATAGATCTATACAACAACAACAACAACAACATACCCAGTGAAATCCCACAAAGTGGGGTCTGGGGAGGGTAAAGTGTACGCAGACCTTACCACTACCTCGTGGAGGTATAGAGGCTGTTTCCGGTGGACCCTCGGCTCAAGTACATCCAAACCAAGCAAGAGAGGAGGAAACAATACATAACATCCAATAAGAAAAAAAGGGCATAATCAACAACGGAGACAATAACATCAAGAAAATATTGTGAGAGGCGAAGTTGAGGCAGATATTTAAAATTCAAATTTGGCGTTGAACAAAAAAAAAATCATGTGTGAGCCACTTTTATAACGAGGATATATCAACTCTAAATTACAAAGTTGAGGGATACTTCATGCCTTATACCTAAATAAAAATAGAGTACATAAGTTTTTTTCCCGTAATAGAGTACATAAGTTGAGTGAGTGCTTTCATGGTGCATTTTTCAAGCTTGTCAAGTTGGGATTAATAAATGATGAGATGTTTTTATCAAATACTTCCTCTGTTCCTTTTTATATGTCACGTTCTTAGATTTCACTTGCAATAAGAAACTAAGTTTACAATTCTACCCTTATTTAATGTTTTTTTGAAATCAACTTTTCAATAAATGATAAATAAATACATCTTTTATTTTTTAATTTTTTTGTTAGATTTTTTTATCAAAATCAAATTTTATAGAGTAATGCAATAGTGAGAGTAATTAATCAATGTATGAAATAATTACAATGAACATTAATTACTTATTAATTTTCCTAGGTTGGTCAAATATCTATTTTCAAGACTAATTAACTATCAAGGGTATAATAGAAAAAATATTGTAATTTATACATTGATTTTATAAAATGAGAAGTATTATGGAAAAACTTTTTATAGTAAGAATGACATATAAAAAAAACAATAAGAGTATAAAAATTTGGGAAATGGGTTATTTGATTTTTAAGCTGACATGTGTCATTCTGTTAAAATTAGGGGTATATATGTACCAAAGTATGACGGGAGGGGTATATATGACCAGAAAGTATAACGAAGGGTATATATAAACTATTTCTAGTAGTACAGAGGTATATTTGACCTTTTTCCATTTTAAAAAAGCCTAAATTCTTAAATCATTTGTGGAGTTAAAAAAACCCACCCGTATTATAAAAATATTCCAAAAAAAAAAACTGAAATCAGTCCCAAAATTTCAAAATTTTGCTTTGATTCCTGTTTTTATTGTTATTTTTGTTACTAGATCTTTGTTCCCAGTGTTTTTGAGTCTGTTCAAAATTTTAAGTGATCTGGAGTTGTGAAGAAAATTCTACCATTAAAGTATGTTGAAGCTTTTAAACTTTTGAAGAAAATTTCAAGTGGGTCTTATTGAATTAGGTTGAGTTCGAGATCAAAAGATATTGACTTTAGGTATCTAGCTCGGAGGGAAGCTACTTTTGAAATTTGAGATGATTTCGTGAAGAACCGAAGAAGTTGGAAATTTTGAGAGTTCTTAGTATTTTCATTTGTTCTTGGTGTTCTTGAGGAAGAAGAAACAAAAAGAGTATATTTGATCCAAACTTCCGATTGAAAAATGTCAAAAGTTGTTTGGGTCTTGTTGAGGTAAAAAAACTAATGTCATGAATGAACCTTTTCTCAAATAACAATGACATAGATGAGCCAAACTTTTAACGGAGAACATAATTGAGCCTTTTCAAATTCTAGTGACATATTTAAACCTTTTACCTTCTCCTTACAACAATGTCTGGATCAATTTCTAAACAACTATTTCGAAAAAGAATAGGTTTGTTGGAAAGGATAGTTTTCTTTTGTTTTACTTTAATTCACTAAATATTACTCCCTCCGTCACATTTTATGTGAGGTAGTTTGACTCGGCATGAAGTTTAAGAAAGAAAGAAAGACTTTTAAAACTTGTGGTCCAAAATGAATGATAGAAATTTATGTGACTGTAAATCATTTCATTAAGGGTAAAATAAACATTTTATAGTTAAATTGTTATTTAATATAGAAATGTGTTATTCTTTTTTTGGAACTGACTAAAAAGAAAAGCAAGTCACATAAATTGGGACAGAAGGAAAATTGGATATCAATTTCTAAATGATAATAAAAAAAAGATAACAATTTTTAAACATAAAAAAATATTACAGTAGGTAAGAAGTCCTATATTGATTGGGAAATGAACGGGTGTTCTGCTTATATGGAGTTGGGCAATTTTTCTTCTCAAGAATTAGATTTTGTGGTTGAGTTAGTTGCAAGTGTCATATCTTTATATGGTATCAGAGCCAGATCCATCCCAAAACCATCCATTTTTGGGCTCCCGATCTACGCTCTAGTTGGGCCTTTTGGGCTCTCAGTCCACTCTCCACTTGGGATGGGCATGAAGGAGGTGGTTCCTTTTGGACTCTCGGTCCATGCTCCAGTTGGGCCTTTTGGACTTTTGGTCCACGCTTCAGCTAAGCCTGGGCGTGAATGGGTAAAAGGTCCACAATGATTGACGAATGTACTAGTTGTTTGATTTCTCTGTGCTTTCTGGGAAAATGAATCCTCCAATTCCAGGTTCGTCTTCTTGTTTGTTTTCTTTTGAAGTTCTTGAGTTTCTTGAAAGTTTGGTTGAAATTGAATGATATAAAATGACCCAAAATGGAAAATAATGAATGACATGTAAATTGTAATAACATTTGAATAGGTTCATCGTGTTATGCCCTAGGTTCATCATGTTGTGCCCTAGTTATGAGCTGTTATCAAATTCCGTATGGATGCTCCATCTTGAAATGCTAACACCTATAAATGCTTTGAATTGATCGTGTAATTTTCTAATAAAATTGATTATTGTTCGTGTTACTGAAGACCTAAGGGATGAAGATACAGATTCAGATCGTAGATACCGAGGCATGTTGAGAAGGATAGATATAAAGAGACATCAACGTGAGTGGATGCAATATATAAGAGGACTAGTTTTGACATGGGAAATAGTGGAACAAGAAATGAATGAATTCCTTCTGGAGAATTATTCAAATGATTTAGTCTTGGATATTCAGAATGTCTCGCTTGCTGAAATTGCCGAGCCACCATCAGATTTCATCTTGCCACTATTGAGGTACTATTACAACAAAAGTATGGAGTAATTTCAATATATATTATCCAAAGAAGACTGATTTAAATACAGGTAAAGAAAAGACTAACTAAGGTAACTAAATATCTAAATCCCTAAGAATCAGTTAGAATATTATATACAAGGAAACATATAACTTTATGATTCTCTAACACTCCTACTCAAGCTGGAGCATAGATATTGATCATGCCCAGCTTGTTACAAAGGTAATCAACTCGAATTCCATTCAACGCTTTTGTCAACAAATGAGCTAGTTGCTCTCCTGTCTTCAAGTGGCCAGTGGAAATCAGATTCTCCTGAATCTTCTCACGAATAAAATGAAAATCAACTTGCCCCCAAGGCCTAGCTCAAGTGGCAAAAGGTGGAGGATTTGTGGCTTAGGTCGCAGGTTCAAGCCCCACACCATGCAAAGCGAAGCCTGGTATTTAAGTGGAGAAGGGTAGAGGGGCGGCCCATTATCCACCGGGGTTTGAAGGCTGTGATTGGTCCAAAGGGCGGGTCACAGACGAATTTCTCGGTTATCAAAAAAAAATAAAATGAAAATCAACTTCAATATGTTTAGTTCTTTCATGTTACACCGGATTTGAGGCAATATGAAGAGCAGCTTGATTATCGCACCAAAGTTTTGCTGGTGTATGATGCTTTAACCCAATTTCAGTTAAGAGATGATGTATCCATATAATTTCACATGTGGATTGCGACATAGCTCTGTACTCAGATTATGCACTGGATCGAGATACAACACCTTGCTTCTTACTCCTCCATGATACTAGATTCCCTCCAACAGAGACACAATAGTCTGTTGTAGATCTTCTATCAATTTTGGATCCAGCCCATTCAACATCTACAAAACACTCCACACGAGTATGACCATGATTGTAATACAATATGCCATGTCTAGGAGCTCATTTTAAGTAACATAGAATATGCTCCACAGCTTCCCAATCTTTGACCGATGGTGCGAACATGAACTGATAACAACACTTACTGCAAAAACAATATTTGGACGTGTCACAGTCAAGTAGTTTAACTACCCAACCAACCTTCTATATCTTTCTGGATCATCAAAAGGATCACTGTCATCTTTCATAAGATGTACATTGGGTACCATTGGAGTATTGCAGGGTTTAGCTGCCAACTTTCCAGTGTTTGCAAGCAGGTCAATAATATTTCAATTGACTCTGAGACAAAAAAATTCCCTTCTTGCTTCTGTTCACTTCTACTCCCAAGAGGTATTTCAATTGGCCCAAGTTCTTTGTATGAAATCTAGTATGCATAAAAGACTTAAGGGAAGAAATCCCTGCATAATCACTTCTTGTGAGACAAAATCATCAACATATACAACAAGGAGGATAGTGCCTGTTGATGATTGTCGGTAGAAGACTGAGTGATCACATTTGCTCATTTTCAGCCCAAAATCCTGAACTACCTCACTGAACTTGCCAAACCAAGCCCGAGGACTTTGTTTCATGCCATACAAGTTCTTTTTCAAATGACAAACTTTCCATACTCCCCCTGAGCAACAAAACCAAGTATTTGCTCCATATAAACTTCCTCTTGAAGATCACCACGAAGGAATGCATTTTTAATATCTAACTGATGTAAAGGCCAATTCTGAGAAGCAGCTAGAGAAATGAACAGGTGGATATAAGTGAGTTTGGCAACCGGAGAAAAAAGTGTCTGAATAATCTACCCCATAGGTTTGAGCATATCCTTTAGCCACAAGTCTAGCCTTAAGTCTTGCTATAGACCCATCTGGATTAACTTTAACTGTGAAGACCCACTTACATCCCATTGATTTCTTTCCCTTGGGTAAATCCACCAAATCCCATGTGTGATTTTCCTCTAAGGCATGTATTTCATCAAGCATTGCATCATACCATCCAGGATGATTCAAAGCCTCTTTCATTGTTTTGGGTACAGAGATAGAGTCTAGAGAGGCAATCAAAGATCTAGATGCAGAGGATAAGCCATCATAAGAAACAAAATTAGCAATATAATATGTGGATTTGCAACTACAAGTACCTTTGCGAAGAGCAATAGGGAGGTCAAGATTTTCTGCAGGATTTGGTGGCAAATGGATTGTTGTAGGACATGTATCATTGGTCTCTCGCCTCGTCGAGTAAAATTGAACAACTGGTGGTCTTACTACCGCCAATGGAGTAGGAATTGATGGGACAATAGTCGATTGATCCTCAATAAAAGAATTGGGAGATGGAGAGACAACATTTGATTCTTCCGTCAAAACACGGGTAACTTGATAGACTAACCACTCATCTTCCTCCTCCTGACTTGTAGAAATTGGAGGTGCATAGAAGACTGGCATAGACTCGGAAAATACCACATCAATTGACACCAAATATCTGCCAAGTTTAGTAGAATAACACCGATACCCCTTTTGGAGGCGAGAATAACCTAGGAAAACGCACTTCAATGCCTTGGGATCCAACTTGGTAACAAATGGTCGAACATCTCGAACATAACACGTGCATCCAAATACCTTAGGTTCCTCCGAAAAAAGTGACTTGTTTGGAAAGAGAACACTATAAGGCATATTACCAGCACACACAGTAGACGACATGCAATTAATAAGAAAGCAAGTCGTAGAGACTGCATCAACCCAAAACTATTTAGGAACCTTCATTTGAAATATAAGTGCTCGAGCTGTCTCAAGTAAATGTCTATTCTTTCTCTCAACAACTCCATTTTGAGAGGGTGTATCAACACAAGAAGATTGATGAAGAATACCATGTTGTCTCATATATGACTGAAATATTTCTGACACATATTCTTTAGCATTGTCACTTCTTAGAATACATACTGAAGCATTGAATTGAGTTTTGACTTCAGCACAAAAGTGAGTAAACACTTCTGAGCGACTCTTCATAAAGTAAATCCAAGAGAAATCATTCACAAAAGTAATAAAGTACTTATGCCCAGTTTTAGAAATGATAGGACATGGTCCCCAAACATCAGAATTAATTAACTCAAAAGTTGACCCAATCCGCTTATTTACCCTTTGACTTAATGATGTGCGATAATTTTTTGCAAATCAATAAGCTTCACATTCCAATGAAGAAATATTCTGGAACTCAGGACACAACTTCTTTAATAGAGGTAAAGAAGGATGTCCCAATCGACAATGTGCATCATATGGAGACACGATACTAGAGCAAACAACAGGTTGAGACTCCCACTCATCAAGGATGTAAAGATCATCAGATACATGCCCTTTACCAATAATTTGATTTGTCTTAAGATCGCGAAACATGCAATGATCGGAAAAGAATGAAATATAACAATTAGGGTCTCTCGTAAGTTTACTAACAGAGATCAAATTAAAAGCCAATTTTGGTAGACTTAACACAAATGATAGAGTAATAGAAGAGGTTGGCTTAACAGTTCCAAATCCAACACTAGTACAAGTAGACCCATCAGCTACAGTGATGGGAGAGGGAGATTTGTGTGATTGAAAGCTAAAGAAAATATTAGAATTACCAGTCATTTGATTTGTGACACCTGAATCAATTACCCATTTATTTGAAGAGGTGATAAGACATGTTTCATCTTGCCACTATTGAGGTACTGTTACAACATAAGTATGGAGTAATTTCAATGTATATTATCCGAAGAAGACAATGATTTAAATACAGGTAAAGAAAAGACTAACTAAGGTAACTAAATATCTAAATCCCTAAGAATCAGCTAGAATATTATAACAAGGAAACATATAACTTTATGATTCTCTAACAGGTACCAAAAGGAGTGGCTGGCTTGGTCATTAAAGCAAGAAACTATATTCAAAGGGGGTATTCTTGCTGATGAAATGGGTATGGGGAAGACGGTTCAAGCCATAGCACTTGTTCTTGCTCAATGCGAATTAAAGAAAGCAACTAGTGGTTCCAGTATATTGTCGTCTTCACTCGGTACTTCCCAGGAGCTCCCAACAGTAAAAGGAACTCTTGTTGTGTGTCCTTTGATTGGAGCGTTGCAATGGATTCGTGAGATTGAACGTTGCACGATTAAAGGAAGCAACAAAACTCTTCTTTATCATGGCGCCGATAGGGAGAAATGTATGTACAAACTGGAGGAATATGATTTTGTCATTACTACATACTCCACTATCCAGGCTGACTATAGGCCAAAAAGGAAAAAGCAGAACAGCAGTGTTGGTGAAGATGTGTCCAGGAGGAAGTCAGTTCTGCATTCAGTGAAGTGGGATCGTATCATTTTGGATGAGGCAAGTCATACATTCATAGATTCATGCATTAAGTTTTTTGTTTTCGTAACTTCGCATTTCCAGGTACATGGTTCATTTGCTGTTTATGCAATTTTTTTCAAGTTGATCATGTTAACTGCTGAATAATGTGCTAACAGCTATGCTGGTTATTAGAATGTGAAGAATCTTATGGTGGTTAGGAAGAAACCTACACACTTAACTTCTGTTCTCTCTGTTGCCCTTGAATGATGCTGCATGTGGTTTGTAGTTTGTGCCTGGTCTAGCTGTTGAGTCCTGAGCGTAGAACTCTTAAATTTCATATGACATTTTATCTGCAATGTTCTTAACTGATTGAACTTCTATGGCGTAGGCTCATTGTATCAAATCTGTACACAGCAACTCCACAAAAGCGGTTCTTGCTTTAGAATCTTTTTATAAGTGGGCCTTAACTGGTACACCCCTGCAAAACCACATTGGAGAATTGTACTCAGTTGTAAGTTAAATTCTGCTAGTTAAACTACATTTTCTTTACTTCTTTAATCGTGAGGTTAATTAAATTCTTTACTTCTATACAGGTTCGTTTCTTACAAGTTACCCCTTATGTTTGTTACTTTTGCGAAGATTGTAATTGCACTGGACTTGATTTTAGGTAGACACAAAGATTCTTTTTTAAATCCCTGTTCCTACCCCTGAGTGTGAAATTCACAATGGCTCAAAGTCTATTTTACTTTATATTCTAATCATTTTGCTTCTCAATCGGTGTTACTTTTGAAACATCTTGTGTTGTCTGTCCTACGATAAATTCTACAGCTTCTCCGATGTGTGCCCACAGTGCTTCCACCAACCTGCAAGCCACTTCCTCTGGTGGAAGAAAGTAAGTTAATAGTTAAGAATTTACATACTTCTGAAGCTTCATCTTATTGCTGACATAGTTAAGTTGAAACATCTTCTTTTTTGCTAGTATATTGAAGAACCTTTATGGTCATACGATGATGAAGGTAGAGATGCGATGGTGTGGTTGAAGCACAAAATTCTGAAAAGCCTATTGCTAAGACGTACCAAAAAAGAGAGAGCTGTTGATCTTGCACTTCCCACAAAGACTGTAAGTTCTGCTTGCACTAGTGTCGTGTGCTTCAATTCGATTAGAATCTTCTTACTGGTTACTTTTATGGGTTCATTCAGGTTACAGTAAGAAAAGATTCTTTGGATGATAGAGAATACGACTACTACAAGACATTGTGCCGTAGAAGCCAAGCACAGCTCGATATGTATGCTATCTCTTTGGTATTTCAGTTTTGCTATTATTTGAACATGCAGTGAATTCGAGAACACTAATTAAGCATGAAGGAGAAAAGATGAGAGTATTGATAGAGAAATTCTTGAATTCTTATTGATGTTCTGATTGTACAAGAGATATACTTTCTTATACATTGAATTAGAAAAAGATTAGCTTAATAGTACTAATTAACTATCTCCTAACTGTTATCCTACCAAACTAAGTTGTCTATTAGTTAGGTAATTTAAGTGGACATTGGTAAAGTCCCTAAATAACCCCGTAACAATTTTCAAATTCGAGTTATTCTTCCTTCTAGTCCACTTTGCTTGTCTACGTCTGCGCCAATTTTCTGGCCCATTGTTTCTCTTCTTTTGGCTGTGTATCATGTTTCCTACAGTTTTTTGTTCTCAAGTAGTTATGGAATGGATTAGTTTCTTAGTTTTTAACTTAAGATCTTATACATCTGTTTCTTCCCATAAAATTCTTAATCATTTGTGCCATTACCTTGCCAAAAAGTAAGAAGGGGGCAAGGATATTTTTATTTCTAACTGTATCCTCATTTTGTTTTCTGGTGCAGATTTGTCCAGGATGGAAATGTGATTAATAAGCATGGTCACATATTTGCTATGATCACACGCCTACGGCAGGTACCAAGAAAATGCTCTATATGTGTGAAACCTTGAACATTCTTGATTGTAATGGATTCTTGAATTCATCTTTTGTTTTTTTTTTTCTAATTGACTCCCTTTGATGCTTAAATTTGGTGATTCCAGTGCTAAGCTTTCTAAATCGATTTATTCATTTTTTACTGGATCCAATGCAGTTAGTGCAAATAGTATAAGCATGTGTTTATCCTTTTGTCATGCAGGGTCATTTTATAGGTGAAATTAGTCATCCCGAATCACTCTTTTTCTTTTAACTTCTTCTCGTTTTCCTTCCTTTCGACTTTGGTTCTCTTGACCTGTCCCTACCGATGACCCTCATGATTTGGTTTCACAATCTCTATCCAATTTTCTTTTCTTGCAAAATTCATTTTCTGCTCTTTTGATTAGTCCTGATTAATTAACAATACATTTCTTATATGTGCATCGATATGAATGTTCTGCAACTTCTTTTTGTATCTTCTGTTTCATATCACTTTTCTGATGTAGTTTTTGTATAAAAATTTTCTTAGTATAATTTTATTTTCTCAATTCTCCTTATTAGATGTTTGCTTAAATTATTTTCTCATCTAAAAGCTAATCATTTTCTATCTGTGAACTTAATTTTGAAGTGACTGCTTCTAGTTTTCTTGTCCTTCCATTTTATGAGCGAAAATACAGGAACTGATCTTTCTTTTGCTTCGCCTGAACTTGCCTCTCATACATATATTTGTCTTACTATGGGTCATCAGCCAAATTTGATTGCAGAAAATGTCTGACCAATATAATGTCTTTCTTTAATTGGCAGGCAGCTGATCATCCGTACCTTGTGATGTACTCTAGAAAAGAGTTGGCTAGTGGTGATAAAGAGGCTAGAGATGTTGAACAATCATGTGACTGGTGTCATGATGCAGTGCAAGATCTAGAAGTGAGTTTGCGCACCTCTACCCACTCCCTCCCCCATTCCAAGAAATAGGAAAAGAGAGAGAGAAGAAAGGAATACCAAACAAGTTACTCAGCTGAAGTTCAATTTTTGATAGCTCTCTCCTTTTCTGCATTTATTAAATTATTTTTATGCTGGTTGTTCAAGGTCCAAGAGCATCGAGCACCTTTCAATTGCTCAATGCCAGCCTGACTATTGTATGTACACTCTTTAAATGCCATTTACCGTCTTTGGAGCTCGAAAAATTGTTGGAGTTCTCATGAAGTTGTTGAGTATTTGGGATACTCTCTTTCTAGGGGCATAGACATAGAGATTTTATCGAAAGTACTTCTAGTATAAACTCCTTATACATTAGACAGAGTCTTCTTTGAACTGTGCATCTCTTTTTGATTTTTGCAGGTTACTTGTTGTAGGCACGTGTTTTGCAGGGCGTGTATGAATTATTTAGCTGAAGGTGTAATGGAAGCGCCATGCCCTTCATGTACCAAACCCCTCACATTTGACTTCACTGGAAATAAAGATAAGGGAGATTCTAGTTCTAAACCTACTGTCAAAGGGTTTAGGTCCTCAAGTATATTGAACAAAATTCAGCTTGATAAATTCAAGACAAGCACTAAAATAGAAGCTTTGGTATGCAACTGCATTCATCATATTCTCCTCAGCTTGCTTTTCTTCTGTCTTATGGGTTTCTTTCCTTTTCACAAGGAAAGCAAGGGGTGTGAGCTCATGATCTTGTATTTTCTTTCTCTGTGAACCGCTCTAAATTCTTCAGAAATAGCTCATTTTTTACTTTTATTGAATGTAGAAGGAAGAAATTAGCGACATGTTTGAAAGGGACGGTTCTGCAAAAGGAATAGTTTTTAGCCAGTTCACATCGTTTTTGGATCTGATAGAGTATTCTCTTAATGTAAGACATAATGGTACTTTCTCCTTCCTACTTTCTCTTCTTTCCAGACTAACAAAAAAGAAGCTTGTGTTGTGTGTATTTAGCTGTGTGGCATCAATTGTGTTCAATTAGTTGGATCCATGTCTATTGCCGCAAGAGATGCTGCACTTAAAAGATTCACTGAGGATGCAATTTGCAAGATATTGCTTATGAGCTTGAAGGCTGGAGGTGTTGCCCTCAATCTTACAGTTGCATCACATGTAAGGATCTATTTTTTTTCTCTGTGAACCACTCTAAATTCTTAAGGCTTGTGCATATCTAGTGTTGCATTCTTCCACTCTTCAGGTTCATTTTATTTGGTTCATTTGATATACAATTATGACTTGTATTTATCTGTTGAATAAGCACATGTTATGTGGCTCATCTCTTGATCTTTGCTAGGTTTTCTTAATGGATCCTTGGTGGAATCCTGCAGTGGAGCAGCAAGCCCAAGATAGAGTCCATCGAATAGGGCAATATAAACCAGTCAAGTGTGTGTTGTATTTCTTCTGCTTTGGTGACCATTGAATAGAGCTTATTGTTGTTTTCAAATTTGCAGGATTGTGAGATTTGTGATTGAGAATACAATTGAAGAGAGAATCTTAGAGTTACAAGAGAAGAAGAAATTACTTTTTGAAGGGCAAGTGTTTTTTTTATAGTCGTCTACATAGTTGCATATGTGTTCTGACAAAAAATAAGTATTTTGATGATTTTCCCTTGCAAGTTATTGTCAATCTTTTGTTAGATTCCTTCTTTGCTCCCTTCGGCTGCTCATTCTCTAGAAAACCATTTTTTCCTTAACTGTTTGTTTTTCCTCTGATTGCAGGACAATTGGTGGTTCTTCAGAGGCGTTAGGAAAGCTAACAAACGAGGACTTGATGTCCCTGTTGTATCATCACTTTTGATATGTTCTATTTCTTCGGTTTGGCAAACTAATTGACATTTGCATTGTTCAGCTTCTAGGAAAATTCTGTGAAAAGTGTTCTGGCATTTGCTTTTAGGCTGTATGGAGTTTGATCTGTCCAAAGAGTGTTTCTGTTGCTTCTACACCTTCATTAGTCATTAGCTTCATCAATTGTTGTTATTGTTTCCTTCCATTTTAACTTCACTTGCATGATAAAAAGTGCATCAGAGTCCATACCCTCAAGGCAAGGTCATGGAAGCATCCTTGCAAAAACATTGGCATATGAAGCTCATGGGCAGAAACAGAATTCTTGTAAAGATAATTAATCATCTGGTTGCCTGAATCACCCATCAATAAGTGTACTGGGGATGTTATATTACAACATAGGGGACTTTCTTGAACTTGTTTTGTTTCTTTTTGCTTTACTTGTAAATGTATGAATAGGGATGGCAATGGGGCGGGGCAAATCTGCATAGACCCGCAAACATACTAACCCGTCCCACCCCGCCCCACCTAGCACAAAATTGTGTTTCCAATCACCCACTTCCCTGCATAGACCCGCCTTGCTACACCCTGCATGATCTTTTTCTTTCTTGATTAAGTTTCGCACAACAAATAAAATTAATAAAACTTTTTTTCTTATTTTTCTGCTAAGTAAATAAACTTGTAATTGTTATACTATTTCCAACTGGCATATATATATATATAGATCTTCGTCTCAATCATGTAGTTGGAAATACATATATTTTTTCTCGTTTCTTGTTTAATAGAAGGGGTTAGTGAATCTGTGGGTCAAGCTTATGTTTCAATTGTTTTCTAATTTTTTTTTTGTCAAACACAAAATAATACAATTTCCAGAAAATTACAAGGCTTCACATTATAGTGTAGCTAAAGTGTTTCCAGAAAATTATAGTGTAGCTTAAGAGAGATAGAAGTCTGGACTAACATATAAATATTTTTTTAATATTCAATATTAGAAACTAATTAAGTGAAATTGAGTAGTTGAAATCTTGTAGAACTTGAGAACTAAATAAATGATTGATATCAATAAAAATTTAAAACAAGGTTAAGTTTTGTAAAGGTGAACTCCACCAAAAACTTCAAAAAGAAAGTGGCGAGTTGAGAGTGAGTTGCAATTTCTACAACCCGCCCCGCATCCACACTATGTTCCTTAAAAAAAGTTTCAACCTACCCCTCACCTGCATAAAACATATCCGTCCCGCCCCATTGTCATCCCTACGTATGAATTGCTTATAGAAAGTCATTTGGGAGTTCAAAGAATTAGCAAATTTACTCCCACCATTCTAATTTATGTGCCAACTTTTTGAAATTTGTGGTGTAAAACAAATTTTAGATATTTATGTGGTTATAATTATTTTTTAAGTTAAAAGGAAAATTTTAAATTGAATTGTTTCTAATTATAAAAAAGTTTAACATATTTTATTTAGTCCTAGAGTAAAAAGAAAAGAGTTCCACATAGATTGGGATAGAGGATGTAAAGTAAGGAAAACATTTTTCAAAACTTTGTTCTACCACACCATGCAGTCTAGACTCGAGTGGGGTCTAGGTTACGAGTCGAGTCTCGTGGTTGGGAGAGGCCTTAGTTGAGATCTCAGATTGGCAGTCGGGGTCGGGGTTGAGAGTCAAGTCCTTACTTGACTCCCTACCCCAACCCGAGACTCGACTTCTGACCCTAACTTGGGATCTTAATCTTGATCAAGGCTCGGGACTGTACTTCAACTCAAGACTCGCCTTCCAGCCTCGACCCGAGACCCCATCTTACCTCCAGAATCGATTTTCGGCCTCAAACCAGGATTTGACTCTTGTGTCAACATCCACAGGTTCATTGCAGGCTTATTGTGATGCAGACTGGGGTCTTGTGTTACACCAGGAAGTCCATCACTGGTTACCTAGTGCAGTATGGGAATTCACCAATCTCATGGAAGTCCAAGAAACAATCCACTATTTCTAGGAGTTCAGCTGAGGCTGAGTATATGAGTCTTGCCTCAACTGTTGCAGAAATCATCTGGATCATTGGCTTGTTTGTACCCTTGAGCCCACATGTTCTTATTCAATCCAGTTAAAAGCATAAATTTAGGCGAGAATCTTGTTATTTAATTTGTCATCTCTACATCTTGCTGCTTCTATAAACATTAAACTCAATTTTATGATTTTAAAACTTCGATTGTTCATGTATTTTGTTCATTCTTCCGATAACTCTAATTAAATAGAGTTTGGTCTCTAATCCTCTAACATTATACAGAGATTAATTTTTAATATGAGTAGAAAACTAAATTGCATACAAAATTAAATGTGTAACGTTGAAGTACGGTGAATTTGAGCTACTCTTACTCTCTTTTTAGGGAAAATGCATAAGTACTCCCAGCCTATGCCCGAAATCCCAGAGACACACCTAATCTTTACTAAGATCCTATTACCCCCGAACTTATTTTATATGTAATATTCTATCCCTTTTTGGCCTACGTGACACTATCTTGTGGGCCCAAAGCATGTTGACAATTTTTTCAAGGATAGTGCCACGTAGGCCGAAAAGGGGTAGAATATTATAGATAAATTAAGTTCGGGGGTAATAGAACCTTAGTAAAAGTTAGATGTGTCTCTGAGATTTCGGGCATAGGCTGGGGATACTTATGCATTTTCCCCTCTTTTTATAATACTTTTGTTTGTAATGATTTTATTTAAGAAGAAATAAGAATCGTCTCTTTTCGAAGCATCCTTGTATTCTAATTTAAGCTTTTCTAAACTATGAAAATCTTGGACGAGTGTGACCAATTTTCTTTCATCAGTCATAACCCAATAACTTTCGTCTCCGGAAAAACTTCTGTTCATCAACTAATATTTTATTTTCTTGTGATCTTTGATTGTTGTCGTTGTACCATCTAGGTGATTTAATCTTCTGAACTTGTTGATAATTGCTGCGTTTCTCAATGATTTTCACGGAAAAAAAATATCTTTTCAGCCAGAGATCTTTGACCTTAATTGTTTGATCAGTAGATAAGGAAAGAACTATGTTAGATAATTAGGAGGTTTAACCACGGTTTAAGAGGTTGGTTATTTAAGTAAATGTTGGCCATCAGATTTTAAAGTGGACATATGTCACAAAACTAAATATGCAATCAACTGGAGGGATTACTACCGATGTTAATGCCTACTTTCGTATATAAAATGATTTTATTACCTAAAAAAATGTATAGATGTTAATGTTATTAAAAGCTTTTAATGAAAGGTTTATAATTTTTAAAAAATGAAGAAATTATATTTTGATATTTTTTTAAGTAGGAAAAATAAAAAATGTCAAAAAAAAAAGAGGAGAAAAAAGATAAATATGAATGGAGGTTATAAAGGGTGCCACATCACCTTGTCTATAAAGATTTTGGACAACAATTTGTGATTTTTTCTTTGTTGCTATGAAAATGGTAGTTTATTTCCAAGATTCATCAATAAATCTTAATTATTTTGTGTAGTTGTGTGGTAATTGAAATTACTAAATTAACTCATAACTAGTCTAATTAGAACTAAAAATCATTTTTATCAATGTCTTAATCAACTTTTGAACTACTTCGTCCGTTTGCAACTTTACTTTTTCTTTGTTGCCGGATTCTGCTCTTTTTTCGTGAGATTCGGCTCGTCTTCATTTGACTTTTCTTTATTTTCTCTTATAAGTTGTTGATTGAATCGGGAACACATGACATATGTTAAATTTAATAACCAAGATTTAATAATTAACAAAAAAAAGTCTCTAACTATGATTTAGATGATAAATACATAATTAAAAAGAAGTCTAACGATTTTCAATTGTATAATTATTTGATGAAATAAATCAATTGTATTATTATAATACTTTTTTGATTTTTTTTTTTTAAAAATATACTGTCAACACAACATATTGTACCCATGTAGCAATATTTTCAGTTGATACCTGCATAGCCAAAAAAATTCTTTTACAGTCGTGTTTATACAATACTAGTTTTTTGACACGTGCATTGCACGTGATTACCAATTCAGAAAATATATGTTATAGTAAATAGTATTGCTTATTTAAGCGAAGATGTGAACAATATACTTTGCACAAATTAATATTGCAGATTCTTTTGTGAATGTTAAATGTGGATCGTCATATATATATATATATCTCTTATTCACGCGAACCTATAAAGATGGTGAATGAAAAATTTTATTAGTTAAATGCAATAATGTATATATTTATTTCAGTTTGATGAGGTTCAATCTTGTAATTAATCGTATCTCATTAATATTACCTTATAGACGATATTTGTTGTTGTGAACAAGATGAGTCAAGTTGCTGACCTGGATGACATGGGGATGCCACGGAGAATAATCACATGGATATGCCACGTAAGAGCTCTAGAAGAGTAATTCCTCCTAAAAGACTCGGCGATTATGTTTGGAAGAGTGGGAGGTCACGTGACAAAGGACAGAGTTTGCTGCAACAAAATGTATAAACAGAACAAGTACTGGGCATAATGGGGCAAGCAAAATCATGATGGATCTTTATCTCTATTTCTCTAGTTTCTCATCTCCTTCTTCACTCTATCTTCTCATCCCATTTCTTTTATCTATCTATCACTAGTTATTTCTTCTTGTATTTCAAATTGCTTTAAATATAGTTTATCAAGTATTGTTGTTGTTTACAGAAGTTGTAGTTGGTTCAGTTTATCAATACAAAGGTGTCTTTGAGAACTATTGTTATTGTTCATTAGTAATCTCTTTGTTATATTTGTTGGGCATTTTTCTTATCATCTAACCAGATTTGCTTTGCACATGTATTCTACGTTAAATTATTTAAATGTCATGTGAACATGTGAAGAGAACAACTACATTTTATTTTTTAGAACTATTTTTTGTACATTAATTTTTATTTTCTAAGTTATAATATAATGGATGACGTTGTTGTTGTTGTTGGCTCTTATATTTGGCTTCTCGATTGACTGTGTACATAAATCAAAGATGGTTATCTGATTGTCCATAGGTAACTAAGAAATGTTTCCTTTTTTTTACCGAAAAAGCTAAAAAATTAAAATTAAAGAATATATTATATCTGTGGAATCATATATATAATCACTTGTTTATCTTACACTTTACAAAGATATAGTTCATATACTTGTAAATGATTTTCAATTTATTCAACCAACCATTATTCGTCAAAGGAAAAATAACAACATCATGTTATCACATATATAGGGATGGTATAAAAATATGAAAAATAATTGGTCAAAGTTTAATATAAGGAAAGATGAAAGACAGAAATAATTAATGTAATAACTATAAGAATTCATAATATTATAACTGAAGAATGTAAAAGAGTGTGAATAACATTTGCAATAATTAGTAATAACTAAGAGAATTTATAATGTTATGACTAAAGAATTAATGTGCAATAGTTGAATTTCTAATAAATTTTATACTTACATAAATAAACAGGACTTTCAATTAATGTTACTATTTTTTTTATTAGTTATTAGATTTTAATTTAGTGTAGGGACAAAATGATAATGTTTATTCCATATTATCGAATATAAAATTTATTTTGTAAATAATAAATTTTAAACGGTTCATATACATTCACATATTTTCACATTTGTTGTGCGTATTTTAAAAAAAAAATAACTCAAAACATTGTAAAATAATATATTTTAAAGTTAGAAGATCTTGTTAGCTTGAAAATACATTTGTGACATGTATAATATTTTAATTTAAATATATATACCTAATATATATAAATATAAATATATATATAAATATATATATATATATATATATATATATATATATTTATCTCATAAAAATTAGTTATTAAATAAATAATAAAAATTAAGCTAATACAATCTTCAACTGGCATTATTACAAGTCATATGAATTTTTATTCGTCTAAAATACTCAAATTTTAAGAAATAGTAAATAAGTAAAACAAAAAAGGGCATTGTTTATATAATAATAACTATTTTTGAAGCAAACTTCCTGACAATTTAAATCACATAAGTAGAATTGATAAATAAAGTTATTCTTTTGTCTTGAGCATCAAAAACATAAATCGTGACAATTATCTAACTCTTAAGAAGTCTAATAATTTTGGAAAAAGTTATTTAGAAGAATCTATCTATATCACAAGAAAAATTGTTAACAAAAAAAATAAAAATTCAGACTACATCATGTTAACTTCATATATTGAAACATTACATACTAATGTATATATTAAGTAAAAAATAATAATTATTATATCATCAAAATTATTTTCCTCAAGTACTTGAGATTATGGAATATACAATCTTAGGATAGAATGATTTACTTCATCAGAATAGTGGTACCTCATATTCCGCTAAACTTCGAACTCACACGTCAATAAATCACACGAAATTTATTAAAATGCAAGAAGAAGAAGAGTAGAAGATTAAAAAAAACTGTGGTTGAAAAATGAGAGGAAACCCCTCTATTTATAGTCAACAAAGGATAGTATGAACAAATATTTTTTTGTGTCTTATCTAGAAAGTCATGACCTTTTCGAGAAGTCACAACTCTTTGGAAAAGTCACAACTTATTGAAAAAGTCACAACTCTCGGGAAAAGTCACAACTCATCAAAAAATCACAAACCTTTGAAAAAAGTCACAACTTATCGAAAAAGTGTCGAAAAACTCACAACCAAAATTAGGGATATTATATTAATTTAACATTCAAGTTAGGAGTTCATGCTTTTAAAGTAATATAAATAGATTAACCACTTACGGTAATTAAGTAATGTATTAACCTTGTACAAAAATATATAAAAAGTGTTTATACACGCTTTTACAATTATACAAACTTATTCAAAGACTGAGTTTTTGTCTCCTACAATAACTTCATTTGATGGGTACGTAGTTGACATTTAAAATTAAAAAGGAATTTAAAAAATATATATATAATGTCCAACACAATATGTTGCACCCACGCGGCCATACTTTTTAGTTAAATCGTAAAGCAAATTAACTTTTTACAGTATCGATTGAAAATATAATTAAATAATAAAAATTATACTTATCCCAAAGCCCCGTTATCAATTTGTCAAAGCCAACAACAATTTTTTTTAGCATGGATATCTAACTCTAAACATAAAAAAAACTAAACACAAATTAAAGGAATTATTTTATATTCATTCCTTAAATACTTCAAATCAGACCATTCATTATCCAGCTCATTTGACATGTCAGCAACTTTTGACACGTCATCAAATTAGTTAGTTAAAGTTTATGGCGGTTTTAATTTGTTAATCAGTTAGATTAATTTTCAATAGTGCTCTATATAAATAGTCCTTCCCGCTCAACTTTTTCAGTTCCATTTCAGCTTCTTAATTTCTCTCTGCTTTCTCGGAAAATGAATCTTCCAATTCCAGGTTCTTCATCTTCATTTTCGTCTTCGTCTTCTTCTTCTTCTTTGTTTTTCTTCTGAAGCTCTTGATTTTCTGGTGTAAAATTGGATGATTTTGAAATGCCCCAAAATGAAAAAGTGTGTAAATTGGAATGCCCTAATGGTGACTGTTATCTTTGATTTTCTCCTATTGCTATCAAATTCCTTATGGGAGATCCATATTGAAATGTTAAATGCTATGAATGTGTAATTTTCGAATTAAATTGATAATTGTTCTTGTTTTACTGAAGGCGAAAGGGGTCAAGATATGTATTCGGATCGAAGACACAGTGTCCATTTGTGGAAATATAAACGTGACAGAGCACAAAGGCTAAGAGGATCAGTTTTGAAATGGGAGACACTGGAAGAAGAAATGGATGAAGTCATTCTTAAGAATTATGCAGATAATTCTGATTACATCTCGCTTGCTGAAACTGCTGAGCCACCATCAGATTTGATCTTGCCACTGTTGAGGTACCAAAAGGAGTGGTTGGCTTGGTCAATAAAGCAAGAAGAATCTACATTTAATGGGGGTATTCTTGCTGATGAAATGGGAATGGGGAAGACGGTTCAAGCCATAGCACTTGTGCTTGCTCAACGCGAATTAAAGAAAGGTTCCAGTATATTGTCGTCTTCACCAAGTACTTCCCAGGAACTCCCAACAGTAAAAGGAACTCTTGTTGTATGTCCTGTGATTGGAGCTTTGCAATGGTTTCGAGAGATTGAACGTTGCACCACTAAAGACAGCAACAAAACTCTTCTTTATCATGGCACCAACAGGGGGAAATTTACGTACAACCTGGAGGAATATGATTTTGTCATTACTACGTACTCCACTATCCAGGCTGACTATAGGCCAAAAAAATCAAAGCAGAACAGCAAGAACTCAAAATTGTGTGACGCTGGTTCTATTGATAATTCAGTCAGTGTTGGTGAAGATGTGTCAAGGAGGAAGTCAGTTCTGCATTCGGTGAAGTGGGATCGTATCATTTTGGATGAGGCAAGTCATACGTTCACAGATTCATACATTATGTTGTTGTTTTCTTCAATTGGCATTCTCTATTTTGTAGTATCGGAGGTTTGAAAACATTCTTGGTTCATTTGCTGTTTATACAACCTTTTTCTTATAAATACCAGTTTTTCAAGTCATGTTATTAGAGTTGTAAATGTGGAGATTGGTATGGTGAACTTTTAATGAGCTAGTGATTATGAAGAAACCTATGCCATTAACTGGAATCTTGTGGTGATTACGAAGAAACCAATACAGTTAACTGCTGAATAATGTAGGTGTAAATATGTCCATGATGTTTCAGCTATTAAAACTCAGCAAAATGTAAGAGCACCGAATTTATCTCTGTCCTAAAGTTCTTTGCTTTGCTTAACTGCTCACCATGTGAAATTCATCTTCAATTCTGTTGATCACTATTTTCTATCTTCATGGTGAACAATGCGGCATGTAGTTTGTAGTTTGTGCCTTGTCTAGCTTCATCACTTTGGAGGTAACACATGAACTAGCTGCTGAGAGGTCATATGAACTACTAAATTTCATATGACACAAGATCTTTTATCTGCAATGTTCTTAACTGATTAAACTTCTGTGGCATAGGCTCATCATATCAAATCTGTAAGCACCCCCACCACAAAAGCGGTTCTTGCTTTAGAATCTTTTTATAAGTGGGCCTTAACTGGTACACCCCTGCAAAACCACATCGGAGAATTGTACTCACTTGTAAGTTAATTTCTGCTGGTTTCACTACATTTTCTTTACTTTTTATAGTTCTGAGGTTAATTAAATTCTTTACACTTCTATACAGGTCCGTTTCTTACAAGTTACTCCTTATGCTTGTTACTTTTGCGAATATTGTAATTGCAGCGGACTTGATTTTAGGTAGACACAAAGATTCTTTTTCTAAATCCTTGTTCCTATCCCTTAGCATGAAAGACACAATGGCTCAAAATCTATTTTACTTTATATTGTTATACTTTTGCTTCTCAAACAATGTTACTTATGAAATATCTTGTGCTATCTGTTCTTTGATAAATTCTACAGCTTCTCTGATGAATGCCCACAGTGCCGTCCCGGGCCTTACCGACATGCACGCCACTTTCTCTGGTGGAAGAAAGTAAGTTAACAATTAATGATATACTTATTTTTGAGGCTTCATCTTATTGCTGACATAGTAAAATTGAACATCTTCTTTTTTTCTTTTTTCTAGTATATTGAAAACCCTTTAGCGAATACGCGGTACATGTACGAGAGGATCCATGGAGATGCTATGGTTTTGTTGAAGCACAAAATTCTGAAAAGCCTAATGCTAAGACGTACCAAAAAGGAAAGAGTTGCTGATCTTTCACTTCCCACAAAGACTGTAAGTTCTGTCTTGCAGTAGTGTCATGTGCTTCAATTTCGATAAGAATCTTCTATTATTGGTTACTATTTTTGGGTTCAGGTTATAATGAGAAAAGATTCTTTGGATGTGAATGAATTTAACTACTACAAGTCATTGCACAATAGAAGTCGAGAACAGTTCGATAGGTATTTTTCAAACTCGAGCTCTTATTCCTTGCAAGTCCACTTTCTTGGCTCCAGCTGCACCAATTTGCTGGCTCATTGGTTTTTTTTTTTGCTGTGTATCCCGTTCTCTTGCTTATGCATGGATTACTTGCATTAAATCTGTTTCCTATAATTGCTTGTTCTTAAGTAGTTATTGAACATATTGGGTTAGTATCTTGGTTTTTAAATTAAGATCTTATACATCTTTTTCTTCCCATAAAATTCTTAATCATTAGTGCCATTACCTGCCAAAAAGTAAGGGAGCAAGGATATTTTTATTTATAACTGTATCCACATTTTGTATTTTGGTGCAGATATGTCGAGGATGGAACTCTGATGAATAACTATGGTCACATTTTTGCTATGATCACACGCCTACGGCAGGTACCAACATTCCTACTCCTCATTCTTTTTCTTACAACATTCCTACTCATGACCTTCATGATTTGGTCACACAATCTCTATCCAATTTTCTTTTTCTGCAAAATATCATTTTCTGCTCTTTCCCATAGTCCTTTTTAATTGACAATACATTTCTTATGTGTGCATAGATAAGAAAATTCTGCAACTTCTTCTTGTATCTTCTGTTTCATGTCGCTTTTCAGCTGTAATTTTTGTATAAACATTTCTCGGTATAAGCTTATCACGACGGTATTACATTGTTTTTCTGACTGGGGGGTTAGATGTGTAGTTGGAAGATAACAATGGATAGTTAATTCAATTTGTCAAGGGGTTTATAAAAAATAGTTGTTTGTCAAAAATTTGGTCAAGGAAATTATGGGACCACAGGTATCATTTTTTCACTGCTCAAATATGTAAAATTGGTGTAAAGATTGGACTATGGAAGACTTATTTGATGTGCATTCCAGATTACTTATTTGATGTGCATTACCAGATGACTGCTAAAGGTTATTAAACATAGTTGTTTGCTTAAACTATTTTCTCATGTCAAAGCTAATGTTTTGTACTAACCTTTTCTCAGTGAACTTAATTTTGAAGTGTCTGCTTCTAGTTTTCTTGTCCTTCTATTATATGAGCGCAAATACAAACACTGGCCTTTCTTTTGCTTCGTCTGAACTATGGGTCATCAGCCAAATTTGATTGCAGAAAATGTCTGACCAATATAATGTCTTTCTTTAATCGGCAGGCAGCTGATCATCGTTACCTTGTGATGTACTCTAGAAAAGAGTTGGCTCGTGGCAATAAAGAGGCTGGAGATGTTGAAAAATTATGCGACCTATGTCATGATGCAGTGGAAGATCCAGTAGTGAGTTTGCACACCTCTACCCACTCCCTCCTGCCAAACCAAGAAATACTAAAAGAGAGAAGAAAAGGAAAGAAAAAAATCCAGAAACTTCAAGCACCTTTCAATTGCTCATTGTCAATTTGATAGCTCTCTCCTTTTTGCATTTATTAAATTATTTTTATGTTAGCCATTCAAGGTCCAAGAATTTCAAGCACCTTCAAGTACTTCTAAATTAGACAGAGTCTTCTTTGAACTGTGCATCTCTTTTTGATTGTTGCAGGTTACTTCTTGCAGGCACGTGTTTTGCAAGGCATGTTTGATAGGCTTAGCTGGAAGTGTGGAGAAAATGACATGCCCTTCATGTACCAAACTCCTCACATTTGACTTCACTACAAATAATGATAAGGGAGATTCTAATTATAAACCTACTGTCAAAGGGTTTAGTTCCTCAAGTATATTGAACGGAATTCAGCTTGATAAATTCCAAACGAGCACTAAAATAGATGCTTTGGTATGCAATTGCATTCTACACTATCATCATATTCTTCTCGGTTTGCTTTTCTTCTTTGCCTTATGGATTTCTTTCCTTTTTACAAAGAGAGCAAGTGATGTCATGTCACATCATCATATACAGACGCTAAACCATAAATTATTGTGATTCTCAGGTTTATTCCATTAATAGATTCAGAACTAAGATAATGTTCTAACCCAAGGGGTGTGAGCTCATGATCTTGTATCTTCATCATGTTCTATTGCATTGAAGAAAATCAAACTGCTTATAAAACTAGTTGTGTCCCACTCAGTGGAACAAGTATTGAAGAATCTCAGTCTTGTTAATTTGATTGACGTTGCCCTTAACTCTTTGATTCTTCTACTTGTGAATAATATTGCTAAATACATTCTTGATGCTCACTTTTAATTTTATTGAATGTAGAGGGAAGAAATTAAGTTCATGGTTGAAAGGGACGGTTCTGCAAAAGGAATAGTTTTTAGCCAGTTCACATCGTTTTTGGATCTGATACAGTATTCTCTTAATGTAAGATATAATGGTACTTTCTACTTCCTATTCCATTCCTCCTTTCAGACTAATTAAAAAGAAGCTTGTATTGTGTGTATTCAGCTGTCGGGCATCAATTGTGTTCAATTAGTTGGATCCATGTCTATTGCCGCAAGAGATGCTGCAGTTAACAAATTCACTGAGGATTCAGATTGCAGGATATTACTTATGAGTTTAAAAGCTGGAGCTGTTGCTCTCAATCTTACAGTTGCATCAAATGTAAGGATCTATTTTCTTTCTCTGGGTACTGCCCTAAATTCTTAAGGCTTGTGCATAGCTAGTATTGCATTCCTGTTATATTTCCTGTTATTTGGTTCGTTTGATATACCTAACTTCACTTCTCTGCACACTCAAAGAACCAGCTCAAGATACTATTATGACTCGTATTTATCTGTTGAATAAGCACACGACACATTTCATGTTAGGTGGCTCATCTCTTGATCCTTTCTAGGTTTTCTTAATGGATCCTTGGTGGAATCCTGCGGTGGAGCAGCAAGCCCAAGATAGAATCCATCGAATAGGGCAATATAAACCTGTCTGGTGTGTTTTGCCTTTCTTGTACTTTCGAGGCCATTGAATGGAGCTTATTATTTTCTTCTAATTTGTAGGATTGTGAGATTTGTGATAGAGAAGACAATTGAAGAGAACATCATAGAGTTGCAACAGAAGAAGAAATTACTTTTTGAAGGGTAAGTGTCTTTTCCTTACAGTCGTCACATAGTTGCATATGTGTTGTGACAAAAATAAAGCATTTTGATGATTTTCCTTGCAAATTGTTATTATCAATCTTTTTATTAGATTACTTCTTTTCTCCCACCTTCCCGTCCTCCGCTCTTTCTGTTCCCCCTAACTGTTTGTTTTTCCTCTGATTGCAGGACAGTCGGTGGTTCTTCAGAGGCCTTAGGAAAACTAACAATGGAGGACTTGTCAAACCTGCTTCATCGTCACTTTTGATATGTTCTATTCCTTCTGTTTAATTCCCTGCGAAATTCTGTACTGTGTTCTGACGTTTGCCCTTAGGCTGTATGGTGTTTGATCTGTCCAAAGAGTGTTTCTTTAGCTTCATCAATTGTTAAATTGTTCTTATTGCTTCCTTCATTTTAGCTTCCTTTGCATGACATAAAGTGCATCAGAATTCATATAGCACAGAGAGAGTAAAGAATTCAGCTGCATTAGTAAAGAATATTAAGAAAATGGAACTAATTTTAGTACCTTTACTATAGCACCACACTTTAAACTATTGTTTCTTATTCGCATCAACCACACTTTCAAAGTAATACCAGAGAAAGTTTTTCGGAAGGTAAACACTCCTAAGGTTATGAGTTCGAGAAAAGGCCATTTCAAGAAATCTATCAACAAAAATATTAGATTACTATTTAAGTCTAAATGGATTTAAATTCTACCTTTTTTCTCAGTATTCCATTCGTGCAAGAACAATTGAGAAAAGGCCAATTATTAAACAAAATGAAATAAAGAAGGAACTCAAGGTATTACAATTCAAAGTCTAACCTCTCTCGAATATTGGGTGGGTTAACCGAGAAAGAGATCCGGACAAACCTTCCAAAAAGCATAATAGAAATTAACCACAATGTCATCTTTATGGAAGACTGCTCTACCCATAAGACCATCTACAAGTGCTTTCATTATGAATCAATTGATCACATATAATTAGATTAGGCAAACTTAGGAATCGCTATCGTATCATTGATATGATACAGACTTATTTGTGGAATACGTGAAGTATTTAGCCAAAACCTCAATAAATTAGTTGTTAGCTTATTATCCCCAAAACACTACATGACTAACATGAAAGAGGTTCCATTTATAGAACCCCCAGCAAAAATCTAGCCCTCATTACTCCAAATTACATCTACCATGGACCATTACATGTATAGAAACAAATAAAAATGACAAAGGTCAGTAACAAATAGATATATTTAAAATTCAAATTTGGCGTTGTACAAAAAATATCTTGTGTAAGCCACTTTTATAACGAGGATATATCAACTTTAAATCGCAAAGTTGAGGAATATTTCATGCCTTGTACCTAAATAAAAATAGAGTATATAAGTTTTTTTTTTCCGTAATAGAGTACATAAGTTGAGGAGGTGAGTGCTTTCATGGTGCATTTTTCAAGCTTGTCAAGTTGGAATTAATAAATGATGAGGTGTTTTTATAAAATACTACCTCTGTTTCTTTTTATATGTCACATTTTTAGATTTCACTTGCAAAAAGAAACTAAGTAAGTTTACAATTCTATCCTAATTTAATATTTTTTTGAAGTCAACTTTTCAATAAATGATAAATAAATCCATCTTTTATTTTTTAATTTGTTTGTTAGATTTCTTTATCAAAATCAAATTTTAGAGTAATGCAATGGTGAAAGTAATTAATCAATGTATGAAGTAATTACAATGAACATTAAGGGTGTGTTTGGTATGAAGGAAAACATTTTCCGAAAAATGTTTTCCAATTTTCTCATGTTTGGTTGGGTTAAATGTTTTGGAAAATGTTTTCCAAATCAACTCATTTTCCTCAAATTTAAGGAAAATGACTTCCCTTCAAAACTTAAGTAAAACATTTTCCAAAACTCTCTTCCAACTTCCAATTAAAAAATTGAAAAAATCAATTTATTTGGTCCCTACCCTCAAACCAGCCCCCCCGAAAAAATAAATTTAAAGTTTGTTTTCAAATTCAATATTTTTACCCCACCCTCACCCCTACCCCCACCCCCTACCACCACCCCTCCCAAAAATATATTAAAAGTTGTTTTTAAAAGATATTTCTAATTTCAATTTTTTATTTTTTACCCCCCCCCCCC
>NC_064290.1:7900537-7908630 GCF_019186545.1 Solanum stenotomum | reverse complement strand
CCCCCTACCAGCCCCCACCCCAAAAAAAATTTAAGTTTGTTTTTAAAAATTATTTTCTACTCTAGTAAAAATAAAAGAAATTTTTCAAAAACATTTTTTATTCATAAATCAAACACAAAAAATCTTTTCCGAAAAATATTTTCTACTCACCAACCAAACATGAGAAAATAAGTCAAAAATCAACTTGTTTTCCAAGAAAACATTTTCTAGGAAAACATTTTCCTTCATACCAAACACACCCTAATTACTTATTAATTTTCCTAGGTTGGTCAAATATCTATTTTCAAGACTAATTAACCATCAAGTTATAATATAAAGAATATTGTAATTTATACATTGATTTTATTAAATGACAAATATTATGGATAAACTTTTTATAGTAAGGATGACATATAAAAAAGAACGGTAAGTATACAAATTTGCTTAAAAGTTACCAAAAATAGAATTCGGCCAAAAACTAGTTTTTTATTCTAGTCCTATTCCTAACACTCTGTTTGGATTATTGTTACCCATTGTATTGTATTGTATCGTTACTGCACCTACAATGTTTGTTTTGATTGTTACTTAAAATGTATTGTATTGTATTGTATTGTTAAATTTCGTTGTTACGTAACAATGAAGAACCCCCATTTTATGGAACAACCAATTTGGTGTGTTTCCATTGTTACTTAATTTCTTTTTCCATTATATCTTTACATAATATTTCATAATACTATTTTACCCTTTACCTTATATTATTTAATTCTAGTCAAACCTCCAACCCTAGAATAATTAAGGATATTTTAGTAAATTTATAAATTACAATACAATACGATGCAGTCAAACCAAATAATAAAAATGTTATTAAACAACAACAAACAATATAGTCTAGCCAAACATTGTATACACCATACAATAGAGTACAATACAATACAATACATTATGAAGCAATGGATAATAATGATCCAAACAGAGTGTAAATGTGTTTGCTTCTCTGTTTTCAAATCCTATTCCTATGCCGCCTTTTGTTTTAATTCCTATTCCTAAATGGTTTGCCTCTCCTTTTCAAATACTATTTCTACTTGGATTCGAATTCGATTTTTCTATAAATAAATATAATTCACAATTCACAACCTAGAACAGAAAATATAAAATTCACATGGATGCACTAAAACAGAACAGAAAATATAAAATTGACATGGATGCAGTGAAACAGATAATAGAGGAGCGGAAAAGTGTAACCCAACAGGTTGGTCGCCGGAAAATTTTCAATAAATTTGAAATGGAACAGAAACTACTACAAACACGTTGTCAAGAGGAAAAGCGTGAAGCTGAAGCAAAAAACCTACGTAAAACGCAATTACAACAGCAACAGAAGAATGATAAATCTTATTCATCAAAATTATCGAATTCCAAAACTGACATCCAATGCCTGATCAAACTGGAATCTTCTTCATCAGCCTCCCTTCCACAACAAGAAGTTATCCGCCGTCTTAGGTTTCTGAAACATCCGGTGACTTTATTCGGAGAAGATGAAGATGCAAGGTTTGATAGGTTGAATGTTGTGTTGAAAGCTGGATTGTTTGAAGTTGAGGATAGTGATATGACTGAAGGGCAAACGAATAACTTTTTGAGAGATATTTTGGAGTTGAAGAAGTCACGGATGTTGAAGCGGAAGGCGACAGATCAGGATAAAGATCGTGATGACGAAGATTTGAAGAGGATGAAAACTAATTTTGAGGATTTGTGTGATGAGGATAAGATTTTGGTGTTCTACAAAAAGTTGTTGAATGAGTGGAATCAGGAGCTGGATAAGATGAGTCCTGAGGCTAAAAACCAGAAAATGGTGGCTACTTTTATGCAGTGTGCTAGGGATTTGAATCCGTTATTTAATTTGTGCCGGAAAAGGTTACTTAATGATGACATTAGGCAAGCATTAGTTGTGATGGTTGAATGTTGTATGAATAGAGAATATAGTGCTGCAATGGATCAATATCTTAATAAGATAGCAATTGGTAATGCACCTTGGCCTATTGGTGTTACTATGGTTGGTATTCATGAACGATCAGCGCGTGAGAAGATTCACGCAAATAGTGTTGCTCATGTCATGAATGATGAGACAACTAGGAAGCTTCTATATTCAGTTAAAAGACTGGTGACATTCTGCCAACAACGCTACCCAACAATGCCATCCAAATCTGTGGAGTTCAATAGCCTTGCAAATGGCAGTGACTTACACCCTCTGCGTGCACAAGAATCAACTCCTCTAACCTCAGAAGAAAGGCTTCCAATAATGCCTATGCCTGCACAAGGGGCGTCTATAGTTTAATTTGCTTTTGAGCTCTGTTTATTCTGTATGTTGATTTTTCACAGACTAAAGTGGTTTACTTTTTCTCCTTGAAGTTGAAACTATGCCTATTCAAAGTCTTATATCAATTTCTTTTCCTCTTTTTTCTATTGAAATGAAATAATATAAAAGACCTGCAAAGTCAATTGGTGAAGTTAACATGAAAAAATTATATATAGTTGTTATTGAATAAAATTAATTAAAAATCGGAGTCGCAACAACCCCACACTTAAAACTTAAGCATTCATACAAGTTAAGCTCAGACTGAACGTTACACACATTCATAATAATTGACAGACAATCATACGGGTGTGGGGCACCCGACTCTCCCCGCGCTATGTCAATTGTAAACCATAAGGTTCTCTAGCATATGTCCTGGCAGTATAGCATGGTATCCACTCCTATGATATGCACCTAGTCACACAAAATAAGCGAAAACAAACATTGAACTATCTAAACAAACTGACATGATTTTCTTAGGTGGGCAATTATCAAGAAGATCAGCTACAGACAATACAATGCAATTTAGTGCAGTTCAGTTTTGCCAAGATAGTTTAGCTTACAAGAAATATGCCCGACATTGACATTATGCCCTAACAGTGCAAACAAAACAATACTAGACTCTCCTTCAATACTATCTAAAACAGCAAAATACAAGAAAGAAACAAAAAGGCTTAACACATGCCAATAAATTTCATCTAGTCACTTGTTACTTAGCTGAAGTTTAATTTGATAGCCTTTCAAGGTCCAAGAACTTCGAGCAACTTCAAAATTGCTCATCGTCAGCTTGATATTACATGTTCACTCTTTAAATGCCATTTACTTGTGTTGAACGGATTTAAATACTTTTTCCTTAGGGAAAAGGCTTAAATATGTTAGCGAACTTTGAGAAAAAGGCTCATTTATGTCCTCCGTTAAAAGTTTGGGTCATCTATGCCATACCGTTTGAGAAAAGGCTCATCCATGCCATTATTTTTTAACTCCGGTTTTGTAAAATCATTTTTATCTCAACAAGACCCCAAACAACTTTTAACCCTTTTCAATTGAGGTTTTGAATCAAATGTACTCTTTTTACTTCTTCCTAGTCAAGAACACCAAGAACACATGAAGAACGTCAAAAACTTTCAAATTTCCAACTTCTTCAATTCTAAACAAATCACCTCAAATTTCGGGCACGTCATTCATTTTTATTTTTTTCTTTTAAAAAACGGAAAAGGGTCAAATATACCCCTATACTAATGGAAATAGTTTATATATACCCTTCGTTATACTTTCGGGTCATATATACCCCTCCCGTTATACTTTGATACATATATACTCCTAATTTTAACAGAATAACACATGTCTGCTTAAAAATCAAATAACCCATCCCCAATTTTAATTACCCAATTCCTTTGAAACCCACCCATTTCCTACTGACCCACCTTCAAAGAAACCCATTTTCTTAAGTCATCGTTTTTATCTAAAATTTTCATTAAAATCAAGCCTCAACCACCGTGAAAGCTCACTGTGAAACTCAAGGAAGAAGTGAAAAGCTAAAACCATCTAGACTGAATCCTCAACTTTCGGCAACCAACACCAGCAAGAGCATCCCACAATATAAAATGGAAAGCTTTTCATAACACAAATGATGCAAATACCTTTTAAGGAAAGTTGATATTGAAGCTTATAGTGAGAAATTACCGACGAAGGAGATGGTGTGGAGATTTAGCATCTGGTGTGTTGAACTTATATTTTTTTTACTTATGGAGTACTCCCTTGGTACTGCTAATATTAATAAAATTACTTTATCGTAGTTAAAAAATAAAAATGGAAGCAATGCTTCTCACTTCCTCCTCTAGTTTCACAGTGAGCTTTTGTGGTTGATTTTAATGGAGGTTTCGCTTCCTTCTTTAATTTCACAGTGAGCTTATGTAGCTGATTTTAATGGAGGTTTTAGATAAAGAAGATGACTTGTGAAATTGGATTTGGTTGAAGGTGGGTCACCCGGAAAATGGGTTTTAAATGGGTGGATTTCAAAGGAATTGGCTAATTAAAATTGGGGATGGGTTATTTGATTTTTAAGCTGACATGTGTCATTCTGTTAAAATTAGGGGTATATATGTACCAAGTATGATGGGAGGGGTATATATGACCAGAAAGCATAACGAAGGGTATATATAAACTATTTCTAATAGTACAGGGGTATATTTGACCTTTTTCCGTTTAAAAAAAAACCTAAATTCTTAAATCATTTGTGGAGTTAAAAAAACCCACCCGTATTATAAAAATATTCCCAAAAAAAAACTGAAATCAGTCCCAAAATTTCAAAATTTTGCTTTGATTCCTGTTTTTATTGTTATTTTTTATACTAGATCTTTGTTCCCAGTGTTTTTGAGTCTATGTTCAAAATTTTAAGTGATCTGGAGTTGTGAAGAAATTCTACCATTAAAGTATGTTGAAGCTTTTAAACTTTTGAAGAAATTTCAAGTGGGTCTTATTGAATTAGGTTGAATTTGAGATCAAAAGATATTGACTTTAGGTATCTAGCTCGGAGGGAAGCTACTTTTGAAATTTGAGATGATTTCGAGAAGAACCGAAGAAGTTGGAAATTTTGAGAGTTCTTAGTATTTTCATTTGTTCTTGGTGTTCTTGAGGAAGAAGAAACAAAAAGAGTATATTTGATCCAAACTTCCGATTGAAAAATGTCAAAAGTTGTTTGGGTCTTGTTGAGGTAAAAAAACTAATGTCATGAATGAACCTTTTCTCAAATAACAATGACATAGATGAGCCAAACTTTTAACGGAGAACATAATTGAGCCTTTTCAAATTCTAATGACATATTTAAACCTTTTACCTTTTCCTTACAACAATGTCTGGATCAATTTCTAAACAACTATTTCGAAAAAGAATAGGTTTGTTGGAAAGGATAGTTTTCTTTTGTTTTACTTTAATTCACTAAATATTACTCCCTCCGTCCCATTTTATGTGAGGTAGTTTGACTCGGCATGAAGTTTAAGAAAGAAAGAAAGACTTTTAAAACTTGTGGTCCAAAATGAATGATAGAATTTTGTGTGGCTGCAAATCATTTCATTAAGGGTAAAATAGACATTTTATAGTTAAATTGTTACTTAATATAGAAATGTGTTATTCTTTTTTGGAACTGACTAAAAAGGAAAATAAGTCACATAAATTGGGACAGAAGGAAAATTGAATATCAATTTCTAAACAATAATAAAAAAAAAGATATCAATTTTTAAACATAAAAAATGTTACAGTAGGTAAGAAGCCCTATATTGATTGGGAAATGGACGGGAATTCTGCTTATATGGAGTTGGGAAATTTTTCTTCTCATGAATTAGATTTTGTGGTTGAGTTAGTTGCAAGTGTCATAACTTTATATGGCATCAAAGCCAGATCCATCCTAAAACCATCCATTTTTGGGCTCCCGATCTACGCTCTAGTTGGGCCTTTTGGGCTCTCGGTCCACTCTCCACTTGGGCCTGGGCATGAAGGAGGTGGTTCCCTTTTGGACTCTCGATCCACGCTCCAGTTGGGCCTTTTGGGCTTTTGGTCCACGCTCCAGCTAAGCCTGGGCCTGAATGGGTAAAAGGTCCACAATGATTGACGAATGTACTAGTTGTCTGATTTCTCTGTGCTTTCTGGGAAAATGAATCCTCCAATTCTAGGTTCGTCTTCTTGTTTGTTTTCTTTTGAAGCTCTTGAGTTTGTTGAAAGTTTGGTTGAAATTGAATGATTTAAAATGACCCAAAATGGAAAATAATGAATGACATGTAAATTGTAATAACATTTGAATAGGTTCATCATGTTATGCCCTAGGATCATCATGTTGTGCCCTAGTTATGAGCTGTTATCAAATTCCATATGGATGCTCCATCTTGAAATGCTAACACCCATAAATGCTTTGAATTGATCGTGTAATTTTCTAATAAAATTTATTATTGTTCGTGTTACTAAAGACATAACGGATGAAGATACAAATTCAGATCGTAGATACCGAGGCATGTTGAGAAGGATAGATATAAAGAGACGTCAACGTGAGTGGATGCAATATATAAGAGGACTAGTTTTGACATGGGAGATAGTGGAACAAGAAATGAATGAATTCCTTCTTGAGAATTATTCAAATGATTTAGTCATGGATATTCAGAATGTCTTGCTTGCGGAAATTGCCGAGCCACCATCAGATTTCATCTTGCCACTATTGAGGTACTATTACAACAAAAGTATGGAGTAATTTCAATATATATTATCCAAAGAAGACTGATTTAAATACAGGTAAAGAAAAACCTAACTAAAGTAACTAAATATCAAAATCCCTAAGAATCAGTTAGAATATTATATACAAGGAAACATATAACTTTATGATTCTCTAACACTCCCACTCAAGCTGGAGCATAGATATTGATCATGCCCAGCTAGTTACAAAGGTAATCAACTCGAGTTCCATTCAACGCTTTTGTCAACAAATCAGCTAGTTGCTCTCATGTCTTTAAGTGGCTAGTGGAAATCAGATTCTCCAGAATCTTCTCACGAATAAAATGAAAATCAACTTCAATATGTTTAGTTCTTTCATGTTACACCGGATTTGAGGCAATATGAAGAGCAGCTTGATTATCGCACCAAAGTTTTGCTGGTGTATGATGCGTTAACCCAATTTCAGTTAAGAGATGATGTATCCACTTAATTTCACATGTGGATTGCGACATAGCTTTGTACTTAGATTATGCACTGGATCGAGATACAACACCTTGCTTCTTACTCCTCCATGATACTAGATTCCCTTTGGCAAAGACACAATAGTCTGTTGTAGATCTTCTATCAATTTTGGATCCAACTTATTCAGCATCTACAAAACACTCCACACGAGTATGACCATGATTGTTATACAATATGCCATGTCCAGAGGCTCTTTTTAAGTAACATAGAATATGCTCCACAACTTCCCAATCTTTGATTGTAGGTGCGGACATGAACTGATAACAACACTTACCACAAAAACAATATCTGGAGGAGTCACAGTCAAGTAGTTTAACTTCCCAACCAACCTTCTATATCTTTCTGGATCATCAAAAGGATCACTGTCATCTTTCATAAGATGTACATTGGGTACCATTGGAGTATTGCAGTGTTTAGCTGCCAACTTTCCAGTGTTCGCAAGCAGGTCAATAATATACTTTCTCTGAGACAGAAAAATTCCCTTATTACTTCTGTTCACTTCTACTCCCAAGAAGTATTTCAATTGGCCCAAGTTCTTTGTAAGAAACCTAGTATGCATTGTCACGCCCCGAGCCTACACCCTGGGCGGGACCGGCACCCGGAGAACATTTCTGGCCCCAAGCGAACCCTTGGCTTGGCTTTCTTAACTCAGCGGAATCCTAACCCTACAGAAAACTCAATGCAATGCAATATTACAAAACAACTTAACTTATAAAATATGGCCATAAAGGCAACTCGAGTCTCAAAATAGAATATTTACATATATATATAGATGAGAGACTCAAAACTAACTGACTGACTGTCTGTCTATAAAGCCTCTAAAATACTGAGATGGATGTTGGGACAGACCCCGCAACATCCTAATAAAACAAAAACTAAGAACACAAAATAATTGAGTCCTCCGAAATGCAAGGAGGCTCACCACTGACTCTGGAGTGCTCAGCTGGATCAACGACGTGCAGGATGCTGATCCGGGGTACCTGTATCTGCATCATAAGACGATGCAGGCCAACTGGCATCAGTACATGGAATGTACGAGTATGCGAGC
>NC_064290.1:7830511-7894919 GCF_019186545.1 Solanum stenotomum | reverse complement strand
AGCCCTCAACTTCAAATGGGACTGCTGGGCACTCTGCACTCTGCCAGCCCTCAACTTCAAATGGGACTGCTGGGCACTCTGCACTCTGCCAGCCCTCAACTTCAAAGATTTCAGCCCCAATCACTTAAAAACATAAAACCCCTCAACATACAATAGATTCAACTCAAGAATACAACCGGAAACATATCCCTCATCAACAAGAACTTCAACAACACAACCAACAACTTCAACAACCAAAATAAATCTTTTCTTGGAATTAAAAACGAGTTGGTGTGTGGGGGTATGAACCAACCAACTCTAAGGATCATAAAATCCCTCAACATACAAGAGATTACAACTCAAATACACAACCCAATCATGTCCCACAACCAACAATAACTTCAACCACACAACTAACAACATCAACAACAACTAACAACTTCAACAACTTCAACAATTCCAATCTTTTCTCAAATCATAAAAAAATGAGCTTGGTGTGTAGGAGGAAAGGATCACCCAACACTAAGAACTCACATACCTTGATAGGGATCACCCCCGACGAAAATCCACGATGATCTTGAAGAATCTTTGCTTGATCTTCCCTTTCTCCTCTTCTTCTCCTCTTCTTCTCTTCTTCTTCTCTTCTCCACTCTCAAGAACCCTAACTCTTTCTCTTTTAAAATGGGATAAAATGATCCAAAATCAGCCTAACACACAATATAACCTCAAAAGAAATGATTTGTGAAAAGACCAAAAAAACTCACTGATTTCCACACTTAGCTAAATTTCCAGATTTTGAACTTAGCCAAAATTTCCAGATTCTGGACTGCCAAATTTCCAGATTTTAAATATTTCCAAAAATGACTATTTCCAAATTTCAAGCTTCTTCAAAGCCACTTCAAATTGTCGGATGTTACATGCATAAAAGACTTAAGGGAAGAAATCCCTGCATAATCACTTCTTGTTATAACAATGTCATCAACATTTACAACAAGGAGGATAGTGCCTGTTGTTGATTGTCGATAGAAGACTGAGTGATCACATTTGCTCATTTTCAGCCCAAAATCCTGAACTACCTCACTGAACTTGCCAAACCAAGCCCGGGGACTTTGTTTCATGCCATACAAGTTTTTTTTTCAAATGAAAAACTTTCCATACTCCCCCTGAGCAACAAAATCAGGTGGTTGCTTCATATAAACTTCCTCTTGAAGATCACCATGAAGGAATGCATTTTTAATATCTAACTGATGTAAAGGCCAATTCTGAGAAGCAGAGAAATGAACAGACGGACATAAGTGAGTTTGGCAACCGGAGATAAAGTGTCTGAATAATCTACCCCATAGGTTTGAGCATATCCTTTAGCCACAAGTCTAGCCTTAAGTCTTGCTATAGGCCCATCTGGATTAACTTTAACTTTGAAGACCCACTTACATCCCATTGATTTCTTTCCCTTGGGTAAATCCACCAAATCCTATATGTGCTTTTCTTTTAAGGCATGTATTTCATCAAGCATTGCATCATACCATCCAGGATGATTCAAAGCCTCTGTCGCTGTTTTGGGTACAAAGATAGAGTCTAGAGAGGCAATCAAAGATCTAGACGTAGAGGATAAGCCATCTTAGGAAACAAAATTAGCAATATAATATGTGGATTTGTAACTATGAGTACCTTTGCGAAGAGCAATAGGGAGGTCAAGATTTTCTGCAGGATTTGGTGGCAAATGGATTGTTATAGGACATGTATCATTGGTCTCTCGCCTCGTCGAGTAAAATTGAACAACTAGTGGTCTTACTACCGCCAATGGAGTAGGAACTAATGGGACAATAGTCAATTGATCCTCAATAAAAGAATTGGGAGATGGAGAGACAACATTTGATTTTTCTGTAAAAACACGGGTAACTTGATAGACTAACCACTCATCTTCCTCCTCCTGACTTGTAGAAATTGGAGGTGCATAGAAGAATGGTATAGACTCTGAAAATGCCACATCAATTGACACCAAATATCTGCCAAGTTCAGTAGAATAACACCGATACCCCTTTTGGAGGCGAGAATAACCTAGGAAAACGCACTTCAATGCCTTGGGATCCAACTTGGTAACAAATGGTTGAACATCACGAACATATGCATCCAATTACCTTAGGTTCCACCGAAAAAAGTGACTTGTTTGGAAAGAGAACACTATAAGACATATTACCAGCACACACAGTAGACGACATGCAATTAATAAGAAAGCAAGTCGTAGAGACTGTATCAGCCCAAAACTATTTAGGAACCTTCATTTGAAATATAAGTGCTCGAGCTGTTTCAAGTAAATGTCTATTCTTTCTCTCAACAACTCCATTTTGAGAGGGTGTATTAACACAAGAAGATTGATGAAGAATACCATGTTGTCTCATATATGACTGAAATATTTCTGACACATATTCTTTAGCATTGTCACTTCTTAGAATACGTACTGAAGCATTGAGTTGAGTTTTGACTTCAGCACAAAAGGCACAAAAGTGAGTAAACACTTCTGAGCGACTCTTCATAAAGTAAATCTGAGAGAAATCATCATAAAAGTAATAAAGTACTTATGCCCAGTTTTAGAAATGATAGGACATGGTCCCCAAACATCAGAATGAATTAACTCAAAAGTTGACCCAACCCGCTTATTTACCCTTGGACTTAATGATGTGAGATGATTTTTTGCAAATCGACAAGCTTCACATTCCAATGAAGAAATATTCTGAAACTCAGGACACAACTTCTTTAATAGAGGTAAAAAAGGATGTCCCAATCGACAATGTGCATCATATGAAGACACGATACTAGAGCAAACAACAGGCTGAGATTCCTACTCATTAAGGATGTAAAGATCATCAGATACATGTCCTTTACCAATAATCTGATTTGTCTTAAGATCACGAAACATGCAATGATCGGGAAAGAATGAAATATAACAATTAAGGTCTCTCGTAAGTTTACTAACAGAGATCAAATTAAAAGCCAATTTTGGTAGACTTAACACAAATGATAGAGTAATAGAAGAGGTTGGCTTAACAGTTCCAAATCCAACACTAGTACAAGTAGACCCATCAGCTACAGTGATGGGAGAGGGAGATTTGTGTGATTGAAAGTTAAAGAAAATATTAGAATTACCAGTCATTTGATTTGTGATACCTAAATCAATTACCCATTTTTTTGAAGAGGTGATAAGACTTGTTTCATCTTGCCACTATTGAGGTACTGTTACAACAAAAGTATGGAGTAATTTCAATGTATATTATCCGAAGAAGACAATGATTTAAATACAGGTAAAGAAAAGACTAACTAAGGTAACTTAATATCTAAATCCCTAAGAATCAGCTAGAATATTATAGCAAGGAAACATATAACTTTATGATTCTCTAACAGGTACCAAAAGGAGTGGCTGGCTTGGTCATTACAGCAAGAAACTATATTCAAAGGGGGTATTCTTGCTGATGAAATGGGTATGGGGAAGACGGTTCAAGCCATAGCACTTGTTCTTGCTCAACGCGAATTAAAGAAAGCAACTAGTGGTTCCAGTATATTGTCGTCTTCACTCGGTACTTCCCAGGAGCTCCCAACAGTAAAAGGAACTCTTGTTGTGTGTCCTTTGATTGGAGCTTTGCAATGGATTCGTGAGATTGAACGTTGCACGATTAAAGGAAGCAACAAAACTGTTCTTTATCATGGCGCCGATAGGGAGAAATGTATGTACAAACTGGAGGAATATGATTTTGTAATTACTACATACTCCACTATCCAGGCTGACTATAGGCCAAAAAGGAAAAAAGCAGAACAACAGTGTTGGTGAAGATGTGTCCAGGAGGAAGTCAGTTTTGCATTCAACGAAGTGGGATCGTATCATTTTGGATGAGGCAAGTCATACATTCATAGATTCATGCATTAAGTTTTTTGTTTTCGTAACTTGGCATTTCCAGGTACATGGTTCATTTGCTGTTTATGCAATTTTTTTCAAGTTGATCATGTTAACTGCTGAATAATGTGCTAACAGCTATGCTGGTTATTAGAATGTGAAGAATCTTGTGGTGGTTAGGAATAAACCTACACACTTAACTTCTGTTCTCTCCGTTGCCCTTGAATGATGCTGCATGTGGTTTGTAGTTTGTGCCTGGTCTAGCTGTTGAGTCCTGAGCGTAGAACTCTTAAATTTCATATGACATTTTATCTGCAATGTTCTTAACTGATTGAACTTCTATGGCGTAGGCTCATTGTATCAAATCTGTACACAGCAACTCTACAAAAGCGGTTCTTGCTTTAGAATCTTTTTATAAGTGGGCCTTAACTGGTACACCCCAGCAAAACCACATTGGAGAATTGTACTCAGTTGTAAGTTAAATTCTGCTAGTTAAACTACATTTTCTTTACTTCTTTAGTCATGAGGTTAATTAAATTCTTTACTTCTATACAGGTTCGTTTCTTACAAGTTACCCCTTATGTTTGTTACTTTTGCGAAGATTGTAATTGCACTGGACTTGATTTTAGGTAGACACAAAGATTCTTTTTTAAATCCTTAGTCCTACCCCTGAGTGTGAAATTCACAATGGCTCAAAGTCTATTTTACTTTATATTCTAATCATTTTGCTTCTCAATCGGTGTTACTTTTGAAACATCTTGTGTTGTCTGTCCTTCGATAAATTCTACAGCTTCTCCGATGCGTGCCCACAGTGCTCCCACCAACCTGCAAGCCACTTCCTCTGGTGGAAGAAAGTAAGTTAATAGTTAAGAATTTACATACTTCTGAAGCTTCATCTTATTGCTGACATAGTTAAGTTGAAACATCTTCTTTTTTTCTAGTATATTGAAGAACCTTTATGGTCATACGATGATGAAGGTAGAGATGCGATGGTGTGGTTGAAGCACAAAATTCTGAAAAGCCTATTGCTAAGACATACCAAAAAAGAGAGAGCTGTTGATCTTGCACTTCCCACAAAGACTGTAAGTTCTGCTTGCACTAGTGTCGTGTGCTTCAATTTGATTAGAATCTTCTTACTGGTTACTTTTTTGGGTTCATTCAGGTTACAGTGAGAAAAGATTCTTTGGATGATAGAGAATACGACTACTACAAGACACTGTGCCGTGGAAGCCAAGCACAGCTCGATATGTATGCTATCTCTCTGGTATTCAGTTTTGCATTATTTGAACATGCAGTGAATTCGAGAACACTAATTAAGCATGAAGAAGAAAAGATGAGAGTATTGAGAGAGAAATTCTTGAATTCTTATTGATGTTCTGATTGTACAAGAGATATACTTTCTTATACATTGAATTAGAAAAAGATTAGCTTAATAGTACTAATTAACTATCTCCTAACTGTTATCCTAACAGACTTAACTAAGTTATCTATTAGTTAGGTAATTTAAGTGGACATTGGTAAAGTCCCTAAATAACCCCGTAACAATTTTCAAATTTGAGTTATTCTTCCTTCTAGTCCACTTTGCTTGTCTACGTCTGCGCCAATTTTCTGGCCCATTGTTTCTCTTTTTTTGGCTGTGTATCATGTTTCCTACAGTTTTTTGTTCTCAAGTAGTTATGGAACCCTTTGGATTAGTTTCTTAGTTTTTAACTTAAGATCTTATACATCTGTTTCTTCCCATAAAATTCTTAATCATTTGTGCCATTACCTTGCCAAAAAGTAAGAAGGGAGCAAGGATATTTTTATTTCTAACTGTATCCGCATTTTGTTTTCTGGTGCAGATTTGTCCAGGATGGAAATGTGATTAATAAGCATGGTCACATATTTGCTATGATCACACACCTACGGCAGGTACCAAGAAAATGCTCTATATGTGTGAAACCTTGAACATTCTTGATTGTAATGGATTCTTGCATTCATCTTTTTGTTTTTGTTTTCTAATTGACTCCCTTTATTGCTTAAATTTGGTGATTCCAGTGTTATGCTTTCTAAATCGATTTATTCATTTTTTACTGGATCCAATGCAGTTTAGTGCAAATAGTATAAGCATGTGTTTATCCTTTTGTCATGCAGGGTCGTTTTATAGGTGAAATTAGTCATCCAGAATCACTCTTTTTCTTTTAACTTCTTCTCGTTTTCCTTCCTTTCGACTTTGGTTCTCTTGACCTGTCCCTACTGATGACCCTCATGATTTGGTTTCACAATCTCTATCCAATTTTCTTTTCTTGCAAAATTCATTTTCTGCTCTTTCGATTAGTCCTGATTAATTAACAATACATTTCTTATATGTTCATCGATATGAATGTTCTGCAACTTCTTTTTGTATCTTCTGTTTCATATCACTTTTCTGATGTAGTTTTTGTATAAAAATTTTCTTGGTATAATTTTATTTTCTCAATTCTCCTTATTAGATGTTTGCTTAAATTATTTTGTCTTACTATGGGTCATCAGCCAAATTTGATTGCAGAAAATGTCTGACCAATATAATGTCTTTCTTTAATTGGCAGGCAGCTGATCATCCGTACCTTGTGATGTACTCTAGAAAAGAGTTGGCTAGTGGCAATAAAGAGGCTAGAGATGTTGAACAATCATGTGACTGGTGTCATGATGCAGTGCAAGATCTAGAAGTGAGTTTGCGCACCTCTACCCACTCCCTCCCCCATACCAAGAAATAGGAAAAGAGAGAGAGAAGAAAGGAATACCAAACAAGTTACTCAGCTGAAGTTCAATTTTTGATAGCTCTCTCCTTTTCTGCATTTATTAAATTATTTTTATGCTGGCCGTTCAAGGTCCAAGAGCATTGAGCACCTTACAATTGCTCAATGCCAGCCTGACTTTTGTATGTACACTCTTTAAATGCCATTTACTGTCTTTGGAGCTCGAAAAATTGTTGGAGTTCTCATGAAGTTGTTGAGCATTTGGGATAAATGACTTTTGTATGTACACATAGAGATTTTATTGAAAGCACTTCTAGTATAAACTCCTTATACATTAGACAGAGTCTTCTTTGAACTGTGCATCTCTTTTTGATTGTTTCAGGTTACTTGTTGTAGGCACGTGTTTTGCAGGGCGTGTATGAATTATTTAGCTGAAGGTGTAATGGAAGCGCCATGCCGTTCATGTACCAAACCCCTCACATTTGACTTCACTGGAAATAAAGATAAGGGAGATTCTAGTTCTAAACCTACTGTCAAAGGGTTTAGGTCCTCAAGTGTATTGAACAAAATTCAGCTTGATAAATTCAAGACAAGCACTAAAATAGAAGCTTTGGTATGCAATTGCACTCATCATATTCTCCTCAGCTTGCTTTTCTTCTTTGTCTTATGGGTTTCTTTCCTTTTCACAAGGAAGGCAAGGGGTGTGAGCTCATGATCTTGTATTTTCTTTCTCTGTGAACCGCTCTAAATTCTTCAGAAATAGCTCATTTTTTACTTTTATTGAATGTAGAAGGAAGAAATTAGCGACATGTTTGAAACGGACGGTTCTGCAAAAGGAATAGTTTTTAGCCAGTTCACATCGTTTTTGGATCTGATAGAGTATTCTCTTAATGTAAGACATAATGGTACTTTCTCCTTCCTACTTTCTCTTCTTTCCAGACTAACAAAAAAGAAGCTTGTGTTGTGTGTATTTAGCTGTGTGGCATCAATTGTGTTCAATTAGTTGGATCCATGTCTATTGCCGCAAGAGATGCTGTACTTAAAAGATTCACTGAGGATGCAAATTGCAAGATATTGCTTATGAGCTTGGAGGCTGGAGGTGTTGCCCTCAATCTTACAGTTGCATCACATGTAAGGATCTATTTTTTTTCTCTGTGAACCGCTCTAAATTCTAAAGGCTTGAGCATATCTAGTGTTGCATTCTTCCACTCTTCAGGTTCATTTTATTTGGTTCATTTGATATACAATTATGACTTGTATTTATCTGTTGATAAGCACATGTTATGTGGCTCATCTCTTGATCTTTGCTAGGTTTTCTTAATGGATCCTTGGTGGAATCCTGCAGTGGAGCAGCAAGCCCAAGATAGAGTCCATCGAATAGGGCAATATAAACCGGTCAAGTGTGTGTTGTATTTCTTCTGCTTTGGTGACCATTGAATAGAGCTTATTGTTGTTTTCAAATTTGCAGGATTGTGAGATTTGTGATTGAGAATACAATTGAAGAGAGAATCTTAGAGTTACAAGAGAAGAAGAAATTACTTTTTGAAGGGCAAGTGTTTTTTTTATAGTCGTCTACATAGTTGCATATGTGTTCTGACAAAAAATAAGTATTTTGATGATTTTCCCTTGCAAGTTATTGTCAATCTTTTGTTAGATTCCTTCTTTGCTCCCTTCTGCTGCTCATTCTCTTGAAAACCATTTTTTCCTTAACTGTTCGTTTTTCCTCTGATTGCAGGACAATTGGTGGTTCTTCAGAGGCCTTAGGAAAGCTAACAAACGAGGACTTGATGTCCCTGCTGTATCATCACTTTTGGTATGTTCTATTTTTTCGGTTTGGCAAACTAATTGACATTTGCATTGTTCAGCTTCTAGGAAAATTCTGTGAAAAGTGTTCTGGCATTTGCTTTTAGGCTGTATGGAGTTTGATCTGTCCAAAGAGTGTTTCTGTTGCTTCTACACCTTCATTAGTCATTAGCTTCATCAATTGTTGTTACTGTTTCCTTCCATTTTAACTTCACTTGCATGATAAAAAGTGCATCAGAGTCCATACCCTCAAGGCAAGGTCATGGAAGCATCCTTGCAAAAACATTGGCATATGAAGCTCATGGGCAGAAACAGAATTCTTGTAAAGATAATTAATCATCTGGTTGCCTGAATCACCCATCAAAAAGTGTACTGGGGATGTTATATTACAACGTAGGGGATTTTCTTGAACTTGTTTTGTTTCTTTTTGCTTTACTTGTGAATGTATGAATAGGGATGGCAATGGGGTGGGGAGGTTGCGGGGCAAACCCGCATAGACCCGCAAACATAGTAACCCGTCCTGCCCCGCCCCACATAGTGAAAAATTATTTTTCAATCCCCCACTGCCCCACATAGACCCGCTCCGCTCCACCCACATGATCTTTTCTTTCTTGATTGAGTTTCACACGACAAATAAAATTCATAAAACTTTTATTTTTTATTTTTCTGCTAAGTAAATAAACTTATAACTGTTCTACTATTTCCTACTGGCATTTAAATATAGAGAGATCATTGTCTCAATCATGTAGTTGGAAATATAAATATTTTTTCTTGTTTCTTGTTTAATAGAAGGGGTTAGTGAATCTGTGGGTCAAGCTTATGTTTCATTTGTTTTCTAAAAAATTTTTGTCAAACACAAAATAATACAATTTCCAGAAAATTATAAGGCTTCATTATAGTGTAGCTAAAGTGTTTCCAGAAAATTATCATGTAGCTTAAGAGATATAGAAGCCTGGACTAACTGATAAATATTTTTTCAATATTAGAAACTAATTAAGTGAAATTGAGTAGTTGAAATCTTGTAGAACATCGTATTGACAACTAAATAAATGATTGATATTAATGAAAATATAAAACAAGGTTAAGTTTTGTAAAGGTGAACTCCACCAAAAACTTCAAAAAGAAAGTGGAAGAAAGTGGCGAGCATATATTGAGAGAGAGTTGCAATTTCCACAACCCGCCCCGCATCCACACTACATTCCTTAAAAATAGTTTCAACCTACCCCGCACCCTCATAAAACCATACCCGCCCCGCCCTGCCCCGCCCCGCCCCACATAAGGTAAAACCCGCCCCATTGCCATCCCTACGTATAAATTGTTTATAGAAAGTCATTTGGGAGTTCAGAGAATTAGCAAATTTACTCCCTCGATCCTAATTTATGTGCCAACTTTTTGAAATTTGTGGTGTAAATTTTTTTTTAGATATTTATGTGGTTATAATTATTTATTAAGTTAAAAGGAAAATTTTAAATTGAATTGTTACTAATTATAAAAAAGTTTAACATATTTTTTTTAGTCCTAGAGTAAAAAGAAACGAGTTTCACATAGATTGAGATAGAGCATGTAAAGTAAGAAAAACATTTTTCAAAACTTTGTTCTACCACACCATGCAATCTAGACTCGGGTAGGATCTAGGTTACGAGTCGAGTCTCGTGGTTGGGTGAGGCCTAATTAGTTGAGATCTCAGATTGGCAGTCGGGGTCGTGGTTGAGAGTCAAGTCCTTACCTAACTCCCTACCCCAACCCGAGACTTGACTTCTAACCCTAACTTGGGATCTTAATCTTGATTAAGGCTCGGGACTCTACTTCAACTCAAGACTCACTTTCCAGCCTCGACCCTCGACCCCATCTTACCTCCAAAATCAATTTTCGGCCTTAAACCAATATTTGACTCTCGACCCTGATCCCACCTCGATACCTAACTATCATCTTCAATCCAACTCCTTACCCTGACCTTGACTCCAATTTCTGAACCCAACCTCGATCTCGACCCGGGTCCAACACCCAACCTCGAACTTGACTACCGACTTATGACTACTATCCCTGACCTCGACTTGGGACCCAATTTCCTAACTCCTACCCCAACCCAGGATTCAATCCCGACACCAAGCTGGGATCCAACTACTTGACATTTACCCTAACCTAACCTGGGATACAACTACCCGAAACCTACCTCGACCCAAGATCCAACCCCGACCCCCACTCAAAGTCCTTATCTATATTGAAAGGTGGAGATTTGGGTCCGGTGTCATAATGTTGTTAAAAGAGATAAACAACTACTCGAATCATATATTAAGAAACCGAGAGAAACTTGATCTTTTTTATTGCTTGCAGAAAACAAGGACTTCATGAAATAGTACTTGAAAAGCAACAAATCCAAAGAAGAAAATAGAACACTAGTTTAGCCCCAACCCATATGTGCAAAATGATTAACATCAAGTAATTAGGATTCCTAAAGTTAAGTTAACCGGAAACTTAAAAGACTTTTCTTCCCATAAAATTCTCAATCTTTTGAGTACGAAGAGGATATTTTCCCTTCTTCTTCTTCATTCTTCTTCCAAAGCTCTTGAATTTCTTGTATGAAATTGGATGATTTTGAAATGCCCAAAAATGAATGATGTGTAAATTTGAATACCTTTAATTTTCTCCAATTGCTGTCAAATTCCTTATCCGAAATTCCATTACGTATTGAGAGGGATAGAAATGAGGAAATATGAACGTAAATGGATACAAAAGATAAGGAGATACTGGAAGATGATAGAGAATACGACTACTACAACACATTGTACCATAGAAGCCGAGCACAGTTCGGTATGTATGCTATCTCTCTCTGATGTTTCGTTTTCAAGCTCCAGTCAGGGTTCCGCTGCTCCCTTCTCTGTCACTAGGGCTACTTGCTTAGATTTGAATAGGTATGCTAAATCTGTCAACTACCTGTTACACAAGGGTTGTACAACACCAATTCATAGTCTCTAGAGAAGAAACCTCAAAAGCTTTTGTTTGGATATATTTTTCTAATATACCGCCATAGTTATTTACAAACAGTTGTTACCATCCATTGCATTGGCAGTGGGTAAGCCAGTTGATATTGATAAAGAAACCCAAGAGAAGTTGAGACCTAGCACAACTAGGGTTTAAGTCTACTGGATTTATTGGCTAATTAAGCTGCCAAATGTTGATTGCTATTGATAAAGAATGCAACAAAAAATCAAGAAGAAGCATCGAAAGTTGGAACTTATATTGAAAAATGTCAAGGCGATGCGAGGGAGATATTAGATGCAAAGCGAGCTGGTAATGAAATCATACCAGTTGGTAATATTAATGATCATCAAGATAATGATTTGGTGCAACAAAATCCTCAACAACAACTAGATGGTGTGATTAGGGATGATCGCTCTGATTGTGTTGTAGCTTTAGCTATGGTACTAATATTAATTGTGCGCAGATTGGGGAAGAATTAATATTGGCCAAGACTAATGACTTGGATTTGTCGAAGTATAATTATGGAAAGCTATTAAATGAAGGAACAAGGACCAGTAATGAACAAATTGAAGCTACAGGTCATGCACAAGCTGAAAAGGTTGGTGGCAAAAATAATGCTTCTAGTCCTAAACAACAAAGGAATTTTTTGCAACAAATAAATGTTGGAAACAGAGGTGTTACTTCTGATGGTGATGACCCTGATTTGGTGGTCCAAGTGAGTGAAAATTTTGAGCAACATTCTAATTTGACTATTGTTGCTTCTACATGTATTATGGATGTGCAAAACGAGCTTCCAGGAGATGCAATTTGTGTATCAAAATCTGGGAATGAGCAGGTTCATTCAACAGGTGATGGCTAAAGGGATCAGTTGGCTACTATTTCTGCTAAAATGGGTAAAAATATAGGTGAAGATCACATAGTAGGTTGACTGATGCCGGTGTAATTAATCAAGCTTTAATTACGGCACGGTTTATCAAAAATTCTGGGTAACAAGTACATCAATCTAACAATGTGACTGAAAGGAAATTGGTACAGAATTCAAATTGGACTTTGGTGACATAGAAAAACCCTCCAGGTGTTAGAATTGGTTCACCAATTCATAACACAATGCAGCAAATTGTAGGCAGTCAAACTACGAACTCAAGTGCTCGAGCAATTGTTCCAAAGGAGGTTTCGTGTCTCAACACTTTTGATGCTCTTTCGGATAATATTGTGTAGTGAGATCAATCCAACAACTTCTAAAATGGTTATCTCTAATCAAGAAGTAATTAATACATTAAAGGAAAATCAGTCTGCTACTATGATTAATTCCATTCCAGAAAACAATCTACCACTTGTCAATTTAAATGCCTCGGTACATGAGATTCCTTGCCAATCATTGGGTGAGCAACATGGATATTAATTAGGCAACAGCTAATGTCTACAAGGAATGACCAAAATGTTGAGAAAGGTAAGATCTCAATTTCTCAGACTAACTCTAAAAATGAAATGGTTATTTCTAATAAGGAACACCAAGGTGCGACAAGTGCTTTGAGGTGAGCAGATATAGTAGGTGAAGGGGAAGAGCCGGTCACTTCTCCTATGCATAGCAAATTAAGCACGGCAGCTCCAACTTTTGTTCCTAGAAGTGCCAAATCTGTAACACTTGGGCAAGGTTTGGCATCAACTGATAATGCTGCAATTTTAAGTGATCAGTTGGTGAGTTCCGATGTTGAAAAGCTTACTTTTCTAACACCTATTAACACTACAAAACAACTACAAGTTGGTGGTAGTAGCCATTTGTCTCCAAATAGATTTGATAACCTACAAGATGAGGACATCTTTGAGGAAGGTGAAGAGGAGGATGTGTTGGATCATTATTTTGCAAATGTAGCTAGGAATGCAGATATTTTTTCTAGGTCAACTCAATAACAAAAAGAAGCATAAAAGAAAGATTAGTTTGGATGATAAGATGACTAAGAAATTTGTTTCAAGGCACCTACAGATGTGACTGGCAAAATATGTGAAATAGAATCACATGACAGTGTCAACATATCAAGAGCTACTGGACAAAACTGAAGAAGAAGACAAGAGAAAAATACTCCAGGTTACTTTAGAAGACCATTCTATCATTTTTAGTTCATCCATTTGTAAAGGGAAGTTTGAGGTTGATAACTCAACTTTCTTCATGGCTTTTATAATTTTGCATTATTTAAGCATCCTCATATGTAATACCATCATAGAGTTTATAACAAACTCCAGCGCTTATTTTCTTCATAGTTGCTAAAAGTAAAGATTCTTGTCCTCATTAGGATTGGTAAGGTCTAGCCCCCCTTGCTTGTACATATTCCAATGGAGGATTTTTATTTATTATTAATAAAAGACCACTAGACACACTGTCTAGTGGTAAATTTGAAGGGAAAAAAAATCCTTCCTTCAAGTTCACTCTGCGCCAATTTTCTGGCCCTTTGTTTCTCTCTTTTTTTGGCTGCGTATCCTGTTTCCTACAATTTCTTGTTCTCAAGTAGTTCTTGAACCCTTTGGGTTAGTCCTTGATTTTTAACTTAAATCTTTTTCATCTTTTTCTTCCCATAAAATTCTCAATCATTTGTGTCATTTCCTTGCCAAAAAAATTAGAAGGGAGCAAGGATATTCTTATTTCTAACTGTATACCCATTTTGTATTTTTGTGCAGATATCTCCAGGCTGGAACTCTGAGGAATAATTATTTTCACAGTTTTGCTATGATTGTACGCCTATGGAAGGTACCAAGACAATGCTTTATAAATGCTTTACTCATCTTCTTGTTTTTGTTTTCTAATTGACTCTCTTTGCTGCTTCAATTAGAGTGAAAATGACATTCTGCTCCTTGGATATAAATTTATAAGAACAATGGCTTTCTTCTCCTCATTCTTTTTCTTTCAACTTCTTTTCATCTTCCTTTCTTTCTACCAACTTCCAATTTTCTTTTCTTGCACACATTCTGATAGAAACTGATATGAAATGAAATGAAAATGAAACTTTACTGGTTAAATAAAGTGCAAGAATCTTAAACACTACATTAACCAATAACAATGTCCGTATGGAGTGGACAAATCTCCAGATATAAAGACATGATAATATTTTTCCTTTCCAGAATTCTCCTAAAATACAAATATTAATAGTAAACATAAATAACTCCTAACAGATAGACAGAAACAGCTACTGCTGTAAATAACTGTTGCTGCTTGCTGGTAGTAACTTCTACTTTATAACTACTATAGATAATTATTGCTTATATATTTTATCCTACTTAATACAAAGAAAGTAAGACAGATAAACTAAGATAGATTATCTCCACATGTTGTTCGCCTATATTTTCTTCTAGAGTAAGTCCTTAAAGGAGCATTCGTATCAGTGCATCCTCCCTGAAAAGTCGCCTTGCCCTCAAGGCAAAAAGAAGGAAACTGATTTGCAATGAGATCATAGTTTTTCCAACTAGCTTCTTCAAGCGGACGGTCAACCCAGTGAATGAGCAGTTCCAAAGAAGAACCAGCTTCTTTAACCCATCGATGTGCAAGAATCTTGGCAAGAGATATGGTGAGTTCCCAATCTTCATTAAGAGGAAGAGGGGCTGGTGGTATAACAACTTGTTGACCATGAGCTCAACGGAGCAAAGATACATGAAAAATCGGATGTATTTTGGAGGAACAAGGATGCTCCAACTCATAATCTAGAGGTCCAACACACCGTACAATTTTATATAGTCCAAAAAATCGAGGTGACAATTTTTCGCAACTGTGATGAGCCAAAGAACGTTGACGGTAAGGCTGAACACGTAGAAAGACAGAATCTCCAACTTGAAAGGTAACATCTCGACGATGAGAATTAGCTTGTTGTTTCATTCGTGTTTGAGCCTTTAAAAGGTTATCCTTGAGAATTTTCAGCATGGCATCACGATTCAAAAGTTGTTCTTCAAGTTCAGTAATGCGTGTTTCTCCATGAACATAAGGAGAAATGGATGGAGGGTCCCTACCATAAACAACTTTGAATGGGGTAGTTTCTGTGGATGAGTGGAAACCCGTGTTAAAAGAAAACTCTGCCCATGGTAGATACTGACTCCATGTACGAGGTTGCTCCATAACAAAGCATCGTAAATACAATTACAAGCATATGTTAACTACCTTTGTCTGTCCATCAGATTGTGGGTGGTAAGAGGTACCCAGAATTGACCGAGGAATGCCATGAAGACACACAATATCTCTACAAAAAACCTTAGCAACAATCTTAGCAGTACATGGATGAGAAAGTGGGATGAAATGAGAATACTTGCTAAGACGATCTACGACAACCAAAATTGTATCAAAACCACTAGATTTGGGAAGTCCTACAATGAAGTCAAGTGAGACATCTTCCCAAATTCTTTCAGGTATAGGCAAGGGTTGTAGAAGTCCAGCAGGTGCTAGAGCTTGGTATTTGGCTTGTTGACAAACCAAACAGTTCTGAACAAAGATCTTAACATCATGCTTCATCCTTGTCTGGAAAAAGTTGGAGGAAAGGCGCTTCAAGGTTTTTAAATATCCTCCATGCCCGACAGAAGGTGTATCATGAGACTCTGAGAGAAGCTTTTGTCGAATAGAAGATTGATCCGGAACGACCAACCTTTCCTTGAAATAAAGTTTCTAATCCACAAGATGAAAATCTGGTTGTAAGGAAGGATCATGGTGAATAGCTTGAATAATCTCACGAGAATATGTATCTGCTTGGAGAGCATTTTGCCAATTGGAAAAATTCATCGGCACAGGGATAGCAAGAGCCAAAAATTCAGCATTTAATGACCTCCTTGAAAGAGAATCAACTCCCAAATTGTCTTTCCCAGCTTTGTAAACAATTGTGAAGTCGAAGGGAAGCAATTTCATTAATAATCTTTGCTGCTCATTAGTAGTAATACACTGAGAAAGGAGATACTTGAGGCTGCAATGATCTGTTCGGACATAAAAATGATGGCCCAGGAGGTAGTGTTTCCATTTTTGCAAAGCTAAAACAAGAGTAAGCAATTCGCGGTCATAAGTAGACTTCAAACGACTGGAAAAAGAAAGTCCCTTACTAAAATAAGCAATAGGATGGTCATCTTGAAGAAGAATAGCCCCTATTCCTTCTGAAGAAGCATCACATTCCACCACAAATGGTTGAGTGAAATTTGGAAGTTGTAGTACTGGAACAGTTGTTAGAGCTTGCTTTAGAAGTTGGAAAGCATTCTTTGCTGAGTTTGACCATTGAAAAACATTTTTCTTGGTAAGTTCAGTGAGTGGTTGAGCCATCATTCCATAACCCTTCGCAAATCTGCGATAATAACCTGTTAACCCAAGAAATCCACGTAACTCCTTCACATTAATTGGTTGCACCAGGCTTGCTTAGTGCGGGTTACCTCTCCTATGTGGTTTGCGAGCTATTGCATAGGAGCGGGGGTTTTACCCTGTGCGCACCCAAAGGGTAGCGGCTGCGGGTTTCCCTTGTCATCAAAAAAAAAAAAAATTAATTGGTACTGGCCACTCCCAAACAACTTGAACTTTATCCCGATCAACACCAACCCCTTTTTCTGAAATCACATGACCCAGAAAAGAAATGTGGACTTGCCCAAATGAGCATTTAGAAGTTTTGGCATAGTAACAATTGTCTCTCAGAAGTTGGAGAGCAAGTTCCAAGTGACTGATATGTTGCTCAAAGGTCTGACTGTATACCAAGATGTCATCAAAGAATACAAGAATGAATTTGCACAGATGTGGTCTGAACAAATCATTCATAGCATATTGGAACGTTGAATGAGCATTAGTGAGACCAAAGGGCATAACAGTAAACTCATAATGTCCAGAGTGAGTACGAAAAACAGTTTTATGAATGTCAACTGGATCGACACGTATCTGGTGTTAACCAGAACGCAAATCAATCTTCGAAAAAATAGTTGCTCTATGCAATTCATCCAGAAGCTCATCAATATTTGGAATAGGGTACTTATATGGAATAGTGATTTGGTTGAGACCTCTATAATCAATGTACATACTCCATGTATTGTCTTTTTTCTTGACGAGAAGGATAGGGCTAACAAATGGACTGGTACTTGACCTTATAAAACCCTTTTGGAGTAATTCAGAAACTTGTTTTTCAATTTCTGATTTTTGGAAATACGGATAATGATACGGACGGATGTTGGGTGGACTTGAGTTAGGAATTAAAGGGATAGAATGAATGTGTTGACGAAAAGGTGGTAGGGCATTGGGTTCTTCAAAAATTGATTCAAACTTATAAAGCAAGCTTTGAATATCAATGGGTAGAGAATTACCTGAAGTATCAGCCTCCTTGGAGAAATACAGAAAAGCAACTGGTTCATTTGATTCTTGTGGAACCCCTTGAAGTTTATATCGCTTCCCATTTAAATTAAAAATCAAAAACATCTCATTCCAATTTGCTTGAACTGTATTTAAAGAAGCAAGCCACTTAATTCCAAGCACTAAATCTGCTTCTCCAACAGAGAAAGGATAAAAATCTTGATCAATAGTTAATCCAGGGAATTTCACAACAAGATTTTGGCACAAACGGTTGCAACGTATGATATCTCTATTGCCAATCTGAACTCCAAAATAGGGCACAACTTGAGCAGATAACTGTAATTCTTCAACAATTTTTTCTGAGATAAAATTGTGGGATGACCCACTATCAACCAGAGGCAACACCTTGCATCCATTTAAGATCCCTTGAAGTTTCATTGTTGTGCCTGTTATGTTACCTAGAAAGGCGTGGAATGAAATTTCAGCAAGGTCATTTGTACCTGCATCACCATCAATAATGTCACTTGACATTTGTTCTCCAGATTCACCACCTTCAATGTTGTCATTTGCCTCCATAAGAGTGAGATGTTGTCTTGCAACGGTGACCTAGTGCAAATTTTTCATTACACCTAAAACAGAGTCCTTTAGCTATGCGATTCTGCTTCTCTATCTCCCAAGCATGATTCGGAGAAGGACGAGGAGGCATCTGTGCAGAATTTGGATTGGTTCGTGATACGTGTTTGGTTGCCTACTGATTGGTAAGGAACATCACGTGCAGAACCAGTTTGGATTGTGTTGGATCGTGATAGATTTGACCATTAAGACTTATGCCCACAATTAGAACTAACTTTTTGCTCAAATTCCATTGCAAGGCTCATGGCTTTATAAATAGTTCTAGGTTTATGAATTCTCACATCTGATTTGAGTTCTTCTTTAAGCCCATTCATGAAAACCCCTAAGAGACAGTGATCTGGCCAGTCTGTGACTCTAGAAGAACGTTTTGCAAATTCTTGACGGTACTCCTGTATTGAACCAGTTTGGCAGATGCTACACAAATGCTCGTCCAGATTTTGAAACTCTGCAGGCCCATAATTTTATTGCAATGCTTTAACAAGTTCTTCCCAATAGAGCAAAGTTTGTTCACGATTGATCCAAGAGAAGAGATCAAGCACATCACCTTCCAGATACATAGCAGCAATGTCAACTTTGTGTTCATCTGGAGTTTGATAGTAGCAGAAATATTTTTCTGCCTTCAAAATCCAACCTCTAGGGTCTCCTCCTTCAAATCTGGGAAAGTCCATCTTCGTGTATGGCCTCCGGGGAGGATTTCTTGGCCACCCTGTATTATCGATGTCTTCTTCCTCTTCGTGCCAAACATTTGCACTTTTTCCTCTGTTACGAGTTCGATTACTCGTTTCCTCTTGTTGGATGTGACTAGTCTGGACTTTCAGTGAAGCAACATCGGCTGCCAATAATCAATTGTGTTTAATTTTGATGCAATAGCAGATAGTTGTTGCACAAGGGTTTCAACATTGGGAATGTCTTCTTGTGATTGCGAAGTAGAAGATCTGGTATCAACCATATTGGATCAGTCTGCTCTGATACCAAAATGATAGAAACTGATATGAAATGAAATGAAAATGGAACTTTACTGGTTAAATAAAGTGCAATAATCTTAAACACTACATTAACCAATAACAATGTCCGTATGGAGTGGACAAATCTCCAGATATAAAGACATAATAATATTTTTCCTTTCCAGAATTCTCCTAAAATACAAATATTTATAGTAAACATAAATAACTCATAACAGATAGATAGAAACAGTTACTACTATAAATAACTGCTACTGCCTGTTGGTAATAACTTCTACTTTATAACTACTATAGATAATTACTGCTTATATATTTTATCCTACTTAATACAAAGAAAGTAAGACAGATAAACTAAGATAGATTATCTCCACATGTTGTTCGCCTATATTTTCTTCTAGAGTAAGTCCTTAAAGGAGCATTCGTATCACATTCATTTTCTGCTTCTTCGCCATAGTGCTTTGGTTGACAATACACTTCTAATTATGTGTGGATAGATATAAATGTGCTGCAACTTCTTTTATTTTTATCTTATGTTTAATATCCCTTTCCTTCTGTAATTTTATATAAACATTTTCTTGGTAGAATTTCATCCCTATAGTATTACATTATTTTAGACTTAAGTCTTGGACAACAGAAATCAATTTGTCAGTGGATAAAATATGTAAAATTTGTGTAAAGATTGAACTAATGAAAAACTTATTTGACGTGCAGTCCAGCTAATCAGAAGACTGCTAGAGGTGTTAGCAAACATAGGTTTTTGCTTAAATTATTTTCTCATGTCAAAGAAAATATTTTGTGCTAGTCTTTTTTGTGAACTTAATTTGAAGTATTTGTCTTACTATGGTCATCAACCAAATTTGATTGTCGCAAATGTCTGACCAATGTCTTTCTTTAATTGAAAGGAAGTTGATCATCCTTACCTTGTGAAGTTCTCTAGCATCTATTGACATTAAAGAGGCTTGAGATGTTGAACAATCATGTGACTTATGTCATGATTCAGTAGTGAGTTTGTGAACCTCTACCCCCTCCCCCAACACCAACAACAACAAAAACAACAACATACGCAGAGAGGTTGAAAGACTCTCGGCTCAAGTGCATCAAACACAAGTAATAAAAGAAGAAAACCATGAAGAAAGTATAAAAGTTAATAAACAGCAGTGTAAAGTCTACAAAAGAAACTAGTGTATGACTAGTACTACAACAAGCATAACAAGCCTAAGCAATACACCCTCTAACCCTACTAGCCTTCTATTCTAATACGTAACCTCCACTCCTTCCTATCTAAAGTCACATCCTCGGTAAAATGATGTTGTGTCATGTCCTATCTAATCATCTCTTCCTAATACTTTTCTCGACCTACCCCTACTCCTCTGCACACTCCTACAACCAGCCTCTCGCATCTCGTCACTAGGGCGTCGTCGCACCTCCTCTGCACATGACCAAACCATCTCAGTCTCACTTCCCTCATCTTGTTCGTCATAGAGATCACTCCCACCTTCTCCCAAATAACCTCCACCCAAACTAAGAAACTGGAAAAAAAGAGAGAAGAAACGAAAAGAAACGCATCCAGAAACGTGTTACTTAGTTGAAGTTTAATTTGATAGCTCTCCCCGTTTTGCATTTACTAAATTATTTTTGTGTTGACCATTCAAGGTACAAGAACTTCGAGCAACTTCAAATTTATCATTGTCATCCTGATATTATACGTACACTCCTTAAATGCCATTTAGTCTGTTGAGCGGTTTTAAATACTTTTTCCTTAAAAATGTCTAGATCAATTTCTAAACATCAATTTTGAAAAAGAACAGGTTTGTTGGAGAGGACATTCTTTTTTATTACTTTATTCGCCCATTATTATTAAGATGTATGATAATTGTAAAGATATGATATCTGGTCCTAACTTATTAGGGGAGAATTTCTCTAGTCCATATAAGTAGACCACCAGTACATTCCCCAATCAATGTGAGATTCTACCCACTCTAACATTTCTTCATTCCCAGGCCCAATAGAGTGTGGACCGGGAGCCCAAATGGGGATGTACTTGGCTTTGATACCATGTAAAGATATGACACATGGGCCTAACTCAACCCCAAAAGCTAGCTCATGAGGAGAGGAAAGCCCAAGTCTATATAAGAAGACTACCAGTCCATTGATGGATATCAGTTTCTAAGCATCAGAAGAACAACAAGCCCTAATTTCTCTCAGCTTTTCGGGAAAATGAATCCGCCAATTCCAGGTTCTTCTTCTTTCTCTTCTTGTTTGTTTTTCTTCTGAAGCTCTTGAATCTTGAAAGCTTGGTTGAAATTGAATGATTTTAAAATGACCCAAATTAGAAAATAATGAATGACATGTAAATTAAAATACCATGCGAATGTTGTGCCCTAGCGATGAGCTGTTATCTTTAATTTTCTCCTATTTTTAATTTATTGATGTCAAATTCCATAGGGGAGATCCATCTTGAAATGCTAACACCTATAAATGCTTTGAATAGTTCGTGTTACTGAAGATCAAATGGATGAAGATACGGATGCATATCATAGATTCTATGGCATGGTGAGAAGGATAGAAATGAGGAAATATGAACGTGAGAGGATGCAAAAGATAAGAAGATCAGTTTTGACATGGGAGATACTAGAACAAGAAATGGATGAATTCCTTCTGGAGAATTATTCAGATGATTTAAACTTGGATATTCAGAACGTCTCGTTTGCTGAAACTGCCGAGGCACCATCAGATTTGATCTTGCCACTATTGAGGTACCAAAAGGAGTGGTTGGCTTGGTCATTAAAGCAAGAAACTATATTCAAAGGGGGTATTCTTGCTGATGAAATGGGAATGGGGAAGACGGTTGAAGCCATAGCACTTGTGCTTGCTCAACGCGAATTAAAGAAAGCAACTAGTGGTTCTAGTATATTGCCGTCTTCACCCGGTACCTCCCAGGAACTCCCAACAGTAAAAGGAACTCTTGTTGTATGTCCTGTGATTGGAGCAACGCAATGGTTTCACGAGATTGAACGTTGCACCACTAAAGGAAGCAACAAAACTGTTGTGTATCATGGCCCCAACAGGGAGAAATGTATGTACAAACTGGAGGAATATGATTTTGTCATTACTACGTATTCCGTTATCCAGGCTGATTATTGGCCAAAGAAGTCAAAACAGAATAGCAAGAACTCAAAATGGAGTGACGATGGTTCTATTGAAAATTCAGCCTGGGTTGGTGAAGATGTGTCCACAAGGAAGTCAGTTCTGCATTCAGTGAAGTGGGAGCGCATCATTTTGGATGAGGCAAGTCATACATTCATAGATTCATGCATTAAGTTTTTGTTTTCTTATCTTGGCACTTCCAGATACATGGTGATCATTTGCCGTTTATGCAATTTTTTTCAAGTCGATCATGTTATCTGCTGAATAATGCGCCAACAGCTATGCTGGTCATTAGACTGTGAAGAATCTTATGGTGGTTAGGAAGAAACCTATAGTTAACTGCTGAATAATCTTAATAATGTTTCAGCTACTAAGACACAACATAATGTAAGAACATGGAATTTCATCTTCAATTCTAGTTTGATCACCCTTTTCTATTTTACATGGTGGACATGGACATTCTGTTCTCTTTTTTGCCCTGGAACAATCTTGCAAGTGTTTTGTAGTCTGAGAGTAGAACTCCTAAATTTCATGACACAAGATCTTTTATCTGAAATGTTCTTAACTGGTTGAACTTCTATGGCGTAGGCTCATAATATCAAGTCTATACACAGCAACACCACACAAGCGGTTCTTGCTTTAGAATCTTTTTATAAGTGGGCATTGACTGGTACACCCCTGCAAAACCGCATGGGAGAATTGTACTCATTTGTAAGTTAACTTCTGCTACTTTAACTACCTTTTCCTTACTTCTTTAGTTGCAAGGTTAATTGAATTCTTTACTTCTCTACAGGTCCGTTTCTTACAAGTTACGCCTTATGCTTGTTACTTTTGTGAAGATTGTAATTGCAGTGGACTTGATTTTAGGTAGACACAAAAATTCATTTTTAAATCCTTGTTCCTATCCCAGAGGGTGAAATTCCTAATGGCCCACGGTCTATTTTACTTTATATTGTTATCATTTTGCTTCTCAATCAATATTACTTTTGAAACATCTCATACAGTCTGTCCTTTGATAAATTCTACAGCTCCTACGATGTGTGCTCACAGTGCTCCCACCAACCTGAACGCCACTTCCTCTGGTGGAAGAACGTAAGTTATTAATTAATAATTTACATACTTTTGAAGCTTCATTTTATTGCTGACATAGTAAAGTTGAAACGTCTTCTTTTTTTTTCCTAGTATATTGAAAAACCTTTAAAGGCATACGAAAATGAAGGTAGAGATGCGTTGGTTTGGTTGAAGTACAAAATTCTGAAAAGCCTAATGCTAAGACGTACCAAAAAAGAAAGAGCTGTGGATCTTGCACTCCCCACAAAGACTGTAAGTTCTGTTTGCACTAGTGCCGTGTGTTTCAATTCCATTAGAATCTTCTGACTGGTTCTTTTTTGGGTTCATTCAGGTTACAGTGAGAAAAGATTCTTTGGATGAGAGAGAATACGACTACTACAAGACATTGCACAATAGAAGCCTTGCACAGTTCGAGATGTATGCTATCTCTCTGATATTTCATTTTCAAACTCAAGCTATTCTTCCTTCAAGTCCACTTTGCTTGTCTACGGCTGTGCCAAATTCCTGGCCCATTGTTTCTCTTTCTTTTGGCTGTGTATCTTGTTTCCTACAATTTTTTGTTCTCAATCATTTGTATTCCCATAAAATTCTTAATCATTTGTGCCATTCATTAGCTTGCCAAAAAGTAAGAAGGGAGCAAGGATATTTATACTTCTAACTGCATCTGCATTATTTATTTTGGTGCAGATATGCCCAGATTGGACATCTGATGAATAACTTTGGTCAAATTTTGGGTATGATCACACCCCTATGGCAGGTACCAAGACAATTGTCACGGACTTAGAGTCTCACTAATGCTCCGTGCGACACTTGACAACTTACTCACGAATCTTTCACGATCTTGTAAGCTCAAGTAAGCTCTTTTGAAACGAAGATCGCTAAGAGAATGAAAAGGAAACTTAGAGAATTTTGGAAGAAGGCTTTTTGTATTGCTTTGGAGAATGCTTTTACACTTTCTTGGTTGGATGGTTTCTTGGTTGGATGCCTTGCAAATGAATGGCACCACCTATTTATACTAGCACCTAGGGACTAAAGTGCAATTTAAATTTACTTACAAGTCCCTAAGATATTTACACTTTGGTCCTAGCTCTAGAACTCTCTACACACTCTAGGACCTTCCATTGCCTTCTAAGTCATTCTAGAGAATTCTAGGGAATTCTCTAGCCTTCTTGAATAATCCAAAGGGTTCTAGAGTCTTCCGGAAACCTCTCCACAACTCTAGACCCTTCCGCCCCTACTCGTACACAAAATTTTACTATGATGTGGCGGGACGTGACACAATGCTCTATATAGATGCTTTATATATGTGAAACCTTGAACATTCATCTTCTTGTTTTTGTTTTCTAATTGACTCTCTTTGTTGCTTCAATTTTGGTGTTTTCAGTGCTAAGCTTTCTAAATTGATTTATCCATTTCTAACAGGATTCAATGTAGTTTAGTGCAAATAGTATAAGCATGTGTTTACTGATTAAAATACTTTGTGTGTGTGGGGGGGGGTGGGGGTGGGGTGGGGGGGGGATTAGAGTGAAAATGATAGTTTTTAGTCCTTGGATATAAATTGATAAGAGCACAGGCTTCCTACCCTTCATTCTTTTTCTTTCAACTTCTTCTCGTTTTCCTTCCTTTCCAACAACTTCCTCTTGTCATGGGGTTGATGTCCTTTTACTTTGGTTCTCTTGACCTGTCCCTACTCATGACCCTCATGATTTGGTCACACAATCTCTTTCCAATTTTCTTTTCGTGCAAAATTCATTTTTTTCTCTTTCCCATAGTCCTTTTTAATTGACAATAAATTTCTTATGTGTGCATAGATATGAGTGTTCAACAACTTCTTTTTGTATCTTCTGTTTATATCACTTTTCTGCTGTTATTTTAGTATTATTTTATCACTATAGTATTACATCGTTTTCAACTGGATGGTTGGATGTGTAGTTGGAAGATAACAATGGATAGTTAATACAATCTGGTCAAGGGGGTTATCACAAATAGTTGGTTGTCAAAAATTTACTCAAATATGTAAAGTTGGAGTAAAGATTTGACTATGGAAGAATTAGTTGATGGGTTACTAAACATAACTATTTGCTTAAATTGTTTTCTCATCCAAAAGCTTATATTTTGTGCTAATCTTTTTTTCTGTGAACTAAATTTTGAAGTGGCTGCTTCTAGTTTTCTTGTCCTTCTATTATATGAGCACAAATACCGACACTGTCCTTTCTTTTGCTTCGTCTGAACTTGCCTCCCATACATATATTTGTCTTACTATGGGTCATCAGCCAAATTTGATTGCAGAAAATGTCTGACCAATGTCTTTCTTTAATTGGCAGGCAGCTAATCATCCTTACCTTGTGATGTACTCTAGAAAAGAATTGGCTAGTGACAATAAAGAGGCTGGAGATGTTGAACAGTCATGTGTCTTATGTCAGGATGCAGTGGAAGATCCAGTAGTGAGTTTTCACTCCTCTACTCACTCCCCTCCCCCATACCAAGAAATAGGAAAAGAGAGAAGAAAAGAATACCAAACATGTTACTCAGCTGAAGTTCAATTTTTGATAGCTCTGTCCTTTTCTGCATTTCTTAAATTGTTTTTGTGCTTGGCCATTCAAGGTCTAAGAACATCGAGCACCTTTCAATTGCTCAAATCCAGCCTGAATATTGTATGTACACTCTTCAAATGCCATTTACTCTCTTTGGAATTCGAAAAATTGTTGGAGTTCTCATGAAGCGGATGCACATTTGGGATACTCTCTTTCTAGCAGCATAGACATGGAGATTTTATCAAAAGTACATCTAGTATAAAGTCCTTATGCATTAAACAGAGTCTTCTTTGAACTGTGCATCTCTTTTTGATTTTTGCAGGTTACTTGTTGTAGGCACGTGTTTTGCAGGGCGTGTATGATATATTTAGCTGAAGATGTGAGGGAAACGCCATGCCCTTCATGTACCAAACCCCTCACATTTGACTTCTCTGGAAATAAAGATAAGGGAGATTCTAGTTCTAAACCTACTGTCAAAGAGTTTAGGTCCTCAAGTATATTGAACAAAATTCAGCTAGATAAATTCAAGACAAGCACTAAAATAGAAGCTTTGGTATGCAATTGCATTCATCATATTCTCCTCAGCTTGCTTTTTTTTCTGTCTTATGGGTTTATTTCCTTTTCACAAGGAAAGCAAGGGGTGTGAGCTCATGATCTTGTATTTTCTTTCTCTGTAAACCGCTCTAATTTCTTTAGAAATAGCTCATTTTTTACTTTTATTGAATGTAGAAGGAAGAAATTAGCGACATGTTTGAAAGGGACGGTTCTGCAAAAGGAATTGTGTTTAGCCAATTCACATCGTTTTTGGATCTGATAAAATATTCTCTTAATGTAAGACATAATGGTACTTTTTCCTTCCTACTTTCTCTTCTTTCCCGACTAACAAAAAAGAAGCTTGTGTTGTGTATATTCAGCTGTGTGGCATCAATTGTGTTCAATTAGTTGGATCCATGTCTATTGCCGCAAGAGATGCTGCACTTAAAAGATTCACTGAGGATTCAAATTGCAAGATATTGCTTATGAGCTTGAAAGCTGGAGGTGTTGCCCTCAATCTTACAGTTGCATCACATGTAAGGATCTATTTTTTCTCTCTGTTAACCGCTCTAAATTCTTGAGACTTGTGCATATCTTGTGTTGCATTCCTTCCACTCTTCAGGTTCATTTGATATACAATTATGACTTGTATTTATCTGTTGAAGAAGCACATGTTATGTGGCTCATCTCTTGACCTTTGCTAGGTTTTCATAATGGATCCTTGGTGGAATCCTGCAGTGGAGCAGCAAGCCCAAGATAGAGTCCATCGAATAGGGCAATATAAACCAGTCAAGTGTGTGTTGTATTTCTTCTGCTTTGGTGACCATTGAATAGAGCTTATTGTTGTTTTCAAATTTGCAGGATTGTGAGATTTGTGATGGAGAATACAATTGAAGAGAGAATCTTAGAGTTACAAGAGAAGAAGAAATTACTTTTTGAAGGGCAAGTGTGTTTTTCTTATAGTCGTCTACATAGTATCATATATTTCTGACAAAATAAAGTATTTTGATGATTTTCCTTTGCATGTTGTTATTGTCAATCTTTTGTTAGATTCCTTCTTTGCTCCCTTCCTCCGCTCTTTCTCTTGAGAACCATTTTTCGCTAACTGTTTGTTTTTCCTCTGATTACAGGACAATTGGTGGTTCTTCAGAGGCCTTAGGAAAACTAACAACTGAGGACTTGATATCCCTGTTTTATTATCACTTTTGATTTGTTCTATTTCTTCGGTTTGGCAAACCAATTGGCATGTGCTTTGTTCAGCTTCTAGCAAAATTTTGTACGAAGTGTTCTGACATTTGCTTTTATGTTGCATGGAGTTTGATCTGTCCAAAGAGTGTTTCTGTTGCTTCTGCATCTTAATTGATATGAATCAACAGTCATTAGCTTCATCAATTGTTTAATTATTTCCTTCCATTTTAGCTTCACTTTCATGATAAAAAGTGCATCAGAATCCATACCCTCAAGGCAAGGTCATGGAAATGTGCATCCTTGCAAAAACATTGGCATATGAAGCTCATGGGCACAGACAGAATTCTAGTCTGAATCACCCATTTATCTCTTTTGTTTCTTTTTGCTTGTCAATGTATGAATTGCATATAGAAAGCCATTTGGGAGTTCAAAGATTTAGCAAATTTACTTGAAAGGTTATTTAATGATGACTAGTTGTGAATAGGCAATATACTGCTGCATTTTATCAATATGTTAATAAGATAGCCATTGGTAATGCGCCTTTATCTATTGGTGTTACTATGGTTTGTATTCATGAACGATCAGCCCGTGAGAAGATTCACACAAATAGTGTTGCTCATATAATTAATGATGAGACAACGAGGAAGTGTCTGCATTCAGTTAAAAGACTGGTGACATTCTGCCAACAACGCTATCCAACGATGAGATCCAAACATGTGGCTTCCAATAATGCCTATGCCTGCACAAGGAACTCTGTTTATTCTGTATGTTGATTTCCCCTTGCTGCAGTCTAAAGCGGTTTCCTTTTTCTCCTTGAAGTTGAAATGACTTCAAATTTCATTTATTAACTTCTTTTACTTCTTTTTTCTATTGAAATAATATAAAAGACTTGCAAAGGCAATTTGATGAAGTTGACATGAAAAAAGTTTGTTCATATATATAGCTGTTCTACCATGTTCGCAACCATTTGCATCGGGACTTAAACTAACTCAACTTGCTGCGCTGCATTAATAGGCAATAATAACCTCAATTGGAACAAACTTGAGTGTTATATTCTAAAGTTCTGATGATTTAACAAACAATGAGATCTGGTAGGGGACTTGATCCCATGAGCGACTGAAGTTCTAGACAGACCTTAGAGGACAGTAGTAAAGTTGTCACAACTGCAGTTAGGGGTGTCAAATGGGCGGCTTGGGTTGAAATTGAAGATATTAAAATGGGTTGAAATAGAAATCGGGTTGGGTCTCGACCCGCCCAAGTTTACTTTGGGCTCAAATAGGCTAAAATACGGGTTGGGTCTTGACCCACCCAATTTGACCCACTTAATCTCAATAATTTTAACATAGTGATATTTAACTTTTATAATCACAATTTGAATTTCAACTCAAGAATTTTTTCTTTAAAAAAAGTAAGAAATGGATAGATAAATCCTAAAAGATGTTAAATAGATAATAACTCATACCTGTTGCGGAAGCCGAATATATAGAGAGTGATGGAATCACAACTGCTATATCTAAAGGTAGCTAATAAATAGTAAATGAGACAACAATAAAGAGAACACAAGGAATTAACGAGGTTCGGGAAACTTTTGTTTTCTTTTGCCTACTCCTCGGACACAACCAACCAATATTTATTTCACTCCAAAAGAGTACAAGTGAAATACTACAAGAGAGAAAGAAGATCAAATGCCTTTGAAGATGAGAAGGCAAGTGAGAGGTCTGTTACAAATGAATTAGGAACTACCTATTTATAGGAGTGAATTCTTCCTATTGATGTCATCCATGACATCACAATATTTGTCAAAATGTCAAGATTTACCTTGTGAAACCATTTTATGGTTCACCTAAATTTCACCTACAAAAGATGTTATCTTGACTTTTGTACCAATGAAGAATTATCTTCCTAACTACCAAATCTTCACATTAATTCATCTTTGAATCTTGTCAAATTTAACAAATCTCCACCTTGGCAAGATTCTCCATTTTCAACTTTCTCTCAACAACTTTTGATTGTATCTTCAACCTCAATCTTCAATGTTCAACAATGTTGATCAAGTTCAAACAATGTTGAAACTTGACCGCAGTCACCACTTTTGTCAGCATATTGGAAGGATTATCCGTAATATGAATTTTCTGCACTGTGACTCCACCTTCTTCTATGATGTCTCATATGAAATGATATCGGACATCAATGTGCTTCGTCCTTGCATGATAAACTTGGTTCTTTGCTAATTGAATAGCACTTTGACTATCACAAAATATTGTGATTCCTTCTTATCCAATACCAAGCTCTCTAAGCAATCCTTGAAGCCAAATTGCCTCCTTCGTAGCCTCTGTAATTGTCATATACTCTGCCTCAGTGGTAGACAAAGCAACTGTTGACTGCAAAGTAGACTTCCAACTAACTGGTGCGTTTGCAATAGTGAAAACATAATCAGTAGTTGATCTTCGTTTGTCCAAATCACCTACATAATCTGAGTCACAATATCCAACAAGATGTTGACTATCTTTATGCTCATAAACCAAGCCAATATCTACAGTATTATGAATATACCGTAGAATCCATTTTACAGCCTACCAATAATCCTTTCCAGGATTATGCATGTACCTGCTTACAACTCCAACAGTGTGTGAAATATCTGGCCTTGTGCAAACCATTGCATACATCAAGCTACCAACAACATTCGCATATGGTACTCTTGACATATATTCTCGCGCAACTTCATTCTTTGGCGACATAGCATCACTAAGCTTAAAATGAGGAGCAAGGGGAGTGCTAACCGACTTCGTTTTCTCATTCATGCCAAATCGATTTAGTACCCTCTTCAAATATTCTTTTTGAGATAAAAAAAGCTTCTTTGAGTGTAGATATCTTTTTATCTCCATGCCAAGAATCCTCTTTGCCTCACCCAAATCCTTCATCTCAAACTCCCTTTTTAGTTGAATCTTTAGCTTCTCAATTTCCTCTTGACTTTTAGAAGCTATCAACATATCATCAACATCTTCAAGCTTGCGCAAATACACACAATGATCGTATTTGCTTCTTATGTACCTTTGCTGCAACATAAACTTGTCAAATCGTTTGTACCATTGTCTAGAAGATTGTTTCAATCCATACAACGATTTTTCAAGTTTGCACACCATATTTTCTTTTTCATCAACTTTGAATCCTTCTGGCTGAGTCATGTAAATTTCCTCTTCCAAGTCTCCATGTAAAAATGCAGTTTTTACATCCAACTGAACTAGTTCCAAATTCAACTGTGCTACCAAAGCCAACAAAACTCTAATGGAGGAGTGTTTCACAACTGAAGAAAATACCTCATTATAGTCAATTCCCTCCTTTTGAGTGTATCCTTTGGCCACCAATCTTGCTTTGTAGCGAACATCTTCTTGGTTAGGAAATCCTTCTTTCTTTGAAAACACTCATTTGCACCCAATTGCTTTCTTGCCATCCGGGAGATTGACCAATTTCCATGTATGATTCTGATGAAGGGACTGCATTTCTTCATCCATGGCAAACCTCCACCTATCTTCTTCTGAACTTTGGACTGCATCTTTATAAGTGGTAGGAATGTCATCCGCTGCAATTGAGTCCGCACAAGCCACCACATCTATGAGTCGAGCAGGTTTTCTTATTGTCTTTTTTGGCTTGCTGGTTGCTATTGATTCAAGTTGTGGTTGAGGTTCTTGAGATGGAACCTCCCCTTCGACTGGCTCTTCTTCCAGAGGAAAAACTTCTATTGTCTCCTCATTTGATCCATGTGTTGAGAAAATTATCTTTCCCTCAAACTCCACCTACTTTGAAGAACCATCAGTTTGTTTGACTTCTTCAACTGTTACCTTATTTGTCAAGGCAGATTCATCAAAGGTAACATCCCTACTGAAAATATTTTTTCTTGTCTCTGGACACCATAAACGATATCCTTTGACTCCAGAAGTAATTCCCATAAATAAAGCTTTCTTTGCTCTTGGGTCCAATTTTGACTCCCTTACATGATAATATGCAATTGAGTCAAATACATATAAAGAACCATAATCTTCAGCAGGTTTTCCATACCATTTTTCTAATGGTGTCTTCCCATATATAGCAACAGATGGTAGACGATTAATGAGGTGACATGCATATGTTATTGCCTCAGCCCAAAATTCTTTGCCCAAGTCAGCATTGGACAACATACACTGAACCTTCTCCAGCAAAGTTCGGTTCATGCGTTCTGCCACTCCATTCTGTTGTGGTGTATTTCTGACGGTGAAATGTCTGACGATGCCATTTTCCTCACAAATTTTCTGAAAAAGATCATTTTTGTATTCTCCACCATTGTCTGTGCGAAGACACTTGATCTTTTTGCCAGTTTGAGTTTCTATCATCGCCTTCCATTTGAGAAAAATTCCCAATACTTCATCTTTTGTTTTCATTGTATACACCCACAGTCTTCGGGAAAAGTCATCAATAAAGGTTACAAAATAGTGTTTCCCACCTAATGAAGGTGTTTTGGAAGCACCCCAAAAATCTGAATGAACATAATCCAAAATACCTTTAGTATTATGGATAGCTGTTCCAAATTTAACCCTTGTTTGCTTTCCCTTGACGCAATGCTCACAAAACTCCAAGTTGCAAGTTTTTACTCCTTTTAGCAATCCTTGATCTGATAAAGTTTTCAAGGATTTTCCTCCAGCATGTCCCAAGCGCATATGCCACAGCCTAGTCATTTCTGCCTCCTTGTCGTCATTGGATATTGTTGCTGCTGTCCCAATAACTGTACTACCTTGATAGTGGTACATGTTATTATTTCTTCGAATCGCCTTCATTACCACCAGCGTATCGGAGCATATTCTCATTACGCCATTATCTGCAATGACTTTGAATCCCTTTGACTCTAGGGCTCCAACAAAAATGAGATTCTTCTTCAAATCCGGTACATACCGAACATCTGTTAATGTTCTGGTCAATCCATCATGATTCCTTAATCGAATTGAACCAACACCATATGCGGTAAGAGGATTATTGTTTGCGGTGTGAATAACTCCACATTCTCCTTCTTGTAAATCAACAAACTAGTCCCTATTGGGACACATATGAGCTACAAGCTGAGTCCATCAACCATACATTAGATGATTTGGATGAATCTGTTGTAACTAGTGAGTAATCGGAGTCATCACAATCAGCCACATTTGAATCCATGATAGCCTTCCCATTATTTGGTTTGGCTTTGCTTTTCAACTTTGGGCAGTCTTTTTTCCAGTGCCCTTTTTCTCGACAAAAGGCACATTCATCTTTGCTGAGTTTGGATCTTGACTTGGATCTCCCTTTCTTCGTTTTCATACGATTTTAAGAACGACCTCTCGTAATCAGTGCTTCTGCTTCTCCGCCTTTTTGTTTTTCTCTCTTTCTTTGTTCATAACTATAAGGCAGAACAAACTTCTTTGAGAGATACTTCATCATTCCCATGTAGTAGAGTAGTTTCAAGGTGCTCGAACTCATCGGGAAGTGAACTTAACAACATTAAGGCCATATCTCCATCCGTAAAAGTCACGTCCATATTCCGCAAATCTGTCGCCAACTTATTAAAGCTGGTGATATGATCATTCATTGTGCTACCAGGAATATAAGTGAAGCGTAACAGTCTTCTTTTCATGTAAAGTTTATTTTGACTTTTTTTCTTCAAGAATTTCTCCTCCAATGAATTCCATAATTTATTTGCAGATGTTTCCTTCGTGTATGAATACTTTTGTTCTCTTGCTAGGTAAGATCGAATGGTACCGCAAGCAACACGGTTGATAATCTTCCAATCTTCTTCTCCTACACCGTCTGGTTTCTTTTCTTCTATGGCAATATCTAGCCTTTGTTGAAAAAGAACATCAAGGACCTCGCCTTGCCACATTCCGAAATGTCCTGACCCGTCAAAAATTTCAACTGCAAATTTTGCACTTGACACAATTTGTGTCATAAGCGAAAATGCCAATGATGACGTATTATTGACATTCGATGTAGACTCATCATTTTTATTGTCTCCCATTTTTGCTACAAATACTATTTACTAGCTAACAATGCAAAGACCAAAGTAAATCTTTTCTGATGTGGAAGTTCAGATTGTGCTGCAACCACAGAGCATACTCAGATAATACCTTGGCTCTGATACCAATTGTTGCGGAAGCCGAATATATAGAGAGTGATGGAATCACAACTGCTATATCTAAAGGTAGCTAATAAATAGTAAATGAGACAACAATAAAGAGAACACCGGGAATTAACGAGGTTCGACAAACTTTTGTTTTCTTTTGCCTACTCCTCGGACACAACCAACCAATATTTATTTCACTCCAAAAGAGTACAAGTGAAATACTACAAGAGAGAAGAAGATCAAATGCCTTTGAAGATGAGAAGGCAAGTGAGAGGTCTGTTACAAATGAATTAGGAACTACCTATTTATAGGAGTGAATTCTTCCTATTGATGTCATCCATGACATCACAATATTTGTCAAAATGTCAAGATTTACCTTGTGAAACCATTTTATGGTTCACCTAAATTTCACCTACAAAAGATGTTATCTTGACTTTTATACCAATGAAGAATTATCTTCCTAACTACCAAATCTTCACATAATTCATCTTTGAATCTTGTCAAATTTAACAATACCTTCAATATAAGAACATATCTTAATAAAGAGTTTTAAAACGGGTTGAAATTGGAGATTGAATTGGGCTCAATTGAGGATTCTTTTAAAATGGGTTAGGCTTGAATGTGTTGAGATTGAACCCAATTCAAATTATCTTGAGCCCAACCCTTAAAATTCTGGACGGGTTGCCTATGTTTGAGTTCATTTTTGACACCCCTAACTGCAGTGGTTGGTGAGAACAGTAACAGAGGAGCAGAGCCCTCAACTAATGGCATTGCACTAGGTTGTTTTGTCCATCTTATATTTGTCATATTGATAAGAAACAACCTGGTTTTTGCAATCAAGTTTTTAACCAAAGCAAAAGCCATTCTTCTCTCAAGGCAGGTATTCTCATACACAGCAAGGGACTTGATCGAGTGATTAAGTGTAGTCTTTAGTTGTTATGTGAGGTTAATGTCTTGTATTCAAAAAGTGTAAGATCTATTCATATGCTATAAATGAATTTAGATCATTTCAATTGCAATCATCGTCAATTCGAGTTTGTAGCTAGAGTTAGTTGTGTCAAGTTCTTTTTGAAGTCTATATCAACTAGGTTTAGTTGGTGTAGTGGGCAATAGATTCATTGCTTGTTGTCTTGTAATAGAGGTGTTGCAAGGAGGAAGGGATTAAGACTTTAATTCCTAGGTTACAAGAGTTTGTAATCTGAATTGTGGCACGTTGATTAATGAAGTTGTCGCTAAAATCCTATGAGATAGGTCATGCTTTTTTCCTCCCTGAGCAAGAAAGTTTCCACGTGAACATCCTTTGTGCTTTACTTTACACATTACTTTCTGCATCGTCTGTGTTTGTGTTATTAAGGGACCTAGTCAGTTACGTTGTGGTGGACTCATAAAAGCCATCAATGAGATTTTACAATTTATTGAGCAAATGCGTTTAATTAAGCTTAAATACGTAATAGATATTTAAAAATACACCCGAAAGATTTTCCATAATTTGAACCGAAAACGTCTAATAAGAACACTTTACTTTATTGTGTGCTATGTGCTCAATTGAAACAAGTCACAATTCATGTGTCTATAAATGAAATTTACTTCAAGTTTAAGGGGATCTCAATGTAATAAGCCAAACAAAAACTAATCAAAAGAGGCTAATAAGTTAATCAAGGGGAAACAGGATCCTGACCTAGCACATTACCGACCCCTTTCCAAACCGTCCACACTGATTTTACGCCCCCATTATTCTCATTCAGGCAATTCAGCGAACATCTAACCTGCATAGAACTTTGCGTTTGTGTTCACATGCCATCATGCTGGATAATAGAATTTGGGGAAATCTTTTTCTTCCCATAAAATTCTCAATCATTTGAGTCATTACCTCGCCTGCATAAAGTACGGAAGAGGATATTTCTCCTATTGCTGTCAAATTCCTTATCGGAACTCCATATTGGAATGTTAATTAATGCTTTGAATAGTTGGTGTAATTGTCTATTTGAATTGATAATCTTCATGTATCTGAATGAAGAGGTTACAGATTCAGATGATAGACACCATGCCATGTTCAGAAGGATTGATTTGATAACCACCTCAAAGGTGAAGAAGAGATGTGTTGTCATTGTTGAAGCATGAAAGAAAGATTAGTTGGGATAGTAAGATGACTGAGGAATTTGTTCCTACACACCTTATAAATGCGACTAGCAAAACAGAATCACATGACAATGTCAACAAGATCCAATAAACCAAAGAAAAAGTGATAGTGATGAACTATCGAGAGCTATTGGTCAGATTTGAAAAAGAAGATAAGAAAAATACTCCAAGTTACTTTACCGGACCATTCTATCGTTTTTTAGTTCATTCATTTGTAAAGGAAGTTTGAGCCTTTCTTCTTTTGAATTTTATAATTTTGCATTGAGAAATACATAAAACTCCACCTAAACTTGGCAGCACACGGGAATTTAAATATCCCTTAACATCTTTGAAGTGAGTTAAATACAACCCTAAGAATAGAATACCACTTCACCTGCCACATCATACCATGTAAGTACCACGTCACACTAATCAATTAATTAAAAATACATTTTAAAATCAAAATTGCCTCATCTTCTTCCACCCCTTCTATTCCCCCCCCCCTCCCTCTTTCTTCTTTCTTGATTTTCACCATTTTCAATCTTCACTAGCTTCTTTTTCCCCCCAAATTTACAGCCTTCAATAGTAGTTTTCTTCTTCAACATTCATCAACTTTTTTTAAAAAAAAATAGCATACTTACTTTTTCTTCTTCGAACCCTCTCTCTCCCACAAATTTGTCCCTTGGAGAATAATATTTTTGAAAGTTATTTTTTTCTTAACGTCTCAAATGAAAAATGAAGGTTGTGTAAGAAAGTTGATAGACCCATATTTTTTGCATCACAACTATTAGAAAATTCAAAATTGGTTACTTAAAATTCAAGAAAGTTTACATTCAATAATATGAATTAGGTGTTGGATTTTGTGATTAGTGAAGGGCGGGTGAGGTGAGGTGAGGGATGAAGATGAAGGAAAAATTTTAATATGGAAAAAGAAAAATATAAGGAGTGTTTCATTGGGGATGAAGACATTTGGGGAAGACAACAAAATAAAGAGAGAACAAAAAGATTAAATATTTTTTTTAAAAAAAAATTGAACACACAAATTTCATTTAGTTCTAAACAAGAAATTTCACTTTTTTGTTAAACTTAGTTATATATTGGCCAATAAAAAAATGTTATGTGTATGATTTTACCTTTCAGTTTTATTATTTTTATTAATTCATGTGCTTTGAGGAGAGTGAATACACTCACTTTGCCACGTTAGCTCTTAGGGTGATATTTAATCTTGTTAAGGGGGTATTTAAACGTCTGTATAGTTAAAGTACTAAAGTAAGTTTTGCTGCCAAGTTTATGAGTTTTTTTTTTTTATGTATTTTCTCTTTTGCATTACGTAAGCATAGAACACCTTATTCTCGCTAGCTCTTATTTTCTTCATGGTTACTTTGCAGAACCTCATTAGGATTGATAAGGTAAGGTCCAACTCCCTTGTACTTATTCCAACGGAGGATTTTTATTTTATTATCAATAAAAGACCATTGGGCATACTGTCTAGCAATAAATTCGAAGAAAAAAATAATTCTTCCTTCAAGTTCACATTGCTTGTGTACGGCTGTTCCAATTTTCTGGCCCATTGTTTCTCTTTTTTTTTGGCTGCGTATCATGTTTCCTACAATTTCTTGTCCTCAAGGAGTTCTAGAACCCTTTGGGTTAGTTTCTTGGTTTATAACTTAAATTTATACGTCTTTTTCTTCCCATAAAATTCTCAATCATTTGTGTCATTACCTTGCCAAAAAAGTAAGAAGGGAGCAAGGATATTCTTATTTCTAACTGTATACCCATTTTGTATTTTTGTGCAGATATGTACAGGCTGGAACTCTGACGAATAACTATTTTCACATTTTTGCTATGATTGCAATTCGCATGCCTACAGAAGCGAAGGTACCAAGTCAATACTTTATAAATGCTTGACATGTGTGGAACCTTGAACATTCTTCATAATTGTAGTTGATGCTTGCATTCATCTTCTTGTTTTTGTTTTCTAATTGACTCTCTTTGCTGCTTCAATTAGAGTGAAAACGACATTTGCTCCTTGGATATATTTGACTCTCTTTCTCCTCATTCTTTTTCTTTCAACTTCTTCTCTTCTTCCTTTCTTTCTACCAACTTCCAACTTTCTTTTCTTGCAAATAGTCATTTTCTGCTTCTTCCCAATACATTTCTATTTGTGGATAGATATGAATGTTTTGCAACTTTTGTTATCTCCTGTATTCAGATTAGCAAACCAGAAATAATAAAAGATGAAAAGAAAAACACAAAGAACTATCCGAGTCCACAGAACCCACTGTGTGTCCTTAAGAAACTTAATCCCCTAAAGTACCCGAGGTTGCAGATTAATTCCTCCCAAGATAAAACGGATTAGCCATTAAAGAAGTAGCGGTACCTCAAACTTCGATAATTCAACGAATCACACACACAGACACGATCGATCGATTTTATTTTGTAAGAAATGTATGCAAAAGAACGGAAGAATTCAATGCAGAAAAATGAGAGAAAACCTCTCTATTTATAGCCAACAAAGGGTAAAGATCACAACCCTTTGGAAAGAAGACAACCTTTCAGAAAGGTCACAACACTTTGAAAAAGGCATAACCTTTCAAACGGTCACAACCCTTTAGAAAGGCACAACCTTTCATAATGGTCACAACCCTTCATTTCCTGTTCACACCTTTAAAACCCAACAACTTCTTTTATTTTTATCTTCAGGTTCCTGTCATTAGGTTCATTGAATATAGAATTATGACTTGTATTTATCTGTTGAATAAGAACATGTTATGTGGCTCATCCGTTGATCTTTGCTAGGTTTTCTTAATGGATCCTTGGTGGAATCCTGTGGTGGAGCAGCAAGCCCAAAATAGAATCCATAGAATAGGGCAATATAAACCAGTCAATTAAGTGTGTGTCGTATTTATTCTACTTTGGATGCCTTTGAATGGAGCTTATTGTTGTTTTCAAATTTGCAGGATTGTGAGTTTTGTGATTGAGAATACAATTGAAGAGAGTATCTTAGAGTTGCATGAAAAGAAGAAATTACTTTTTGAAGGGCAAGTGTGTTTTTCTTATAGTCGTCTACATAGTTGCATTTGTCTTCTGACAAAAATAAAGTATTTTGATGATTTTCCCTTGCAAGTTTTTTTTGGTAACCAATGTAAATTACCATTAACAAATGATAAACAAATACACCTAAAGAGCACTCTAGTTAAGCCTCTTATAGATCTCTGCAACAACCAACAATACTTATTCGCCTTTCTAGACCGTTTAACTACCTCAAGTCTATCTGCAAATTTCTTCTTAATTTGTGTCATGGCTGTATCTGTATTTACAGTGACGCCTTTAAACAACTTTCAGTTCCTTGCTCTCAAAACCTGGTATATCATTGCTCCACACAATGAAGCAATAAGTTCCTTGTGAAACTGTTGCCAATTCTTCCTTTTGAGTCTATTTAGAATATGTTTGACAGTTCCAGCTGGAATCAGTGTCCCAGACCATTGTTGTATTTCCGCTTAGGGTGTGTTTGGTCTGAAGGAAAATGTTTTCCATGGAAAATGTTTTCCTAGAAAATGTTTTCCTGGAAAACAAGTTGATTTTTGACTTATTTTCTCATGTTTGGTTAGTGATTAGAAAATATTTTCCGGAAAAGATTTTTAGTGTTTGATTTGTGAATGAAAAATATTTTTGAGAAATATCTTTTATTTTTACTAGAGTAGAAAATAATTTTTGAAATTGAAAATATTTTTTAAAAACAAACTTAAATTTTTTTTTTGGGTGGGGGTGGGTGGATTGGGGGGCGAGGGTAGGGTGAAAAAATGAAATTTTGAAATTGAAAATATTTTTAAAAACAAACTTAAAATTTTTTTTGGGGAGGGGGCAGGGGCTGCTAGGGGTGGGTGGGGGGGGGGTCAAGGGTAGGGGTGAAAAAATGAAATTTTTAAATTGAAAATATTTTTTAAAAAACAAACTTAATTTTTTTTTTAATTGGAAGTTGGAAGAGAGTTTTGGAAAATGTTTTCCATAAGTTTTGAAGGGAAGTCATTTTCCTTAAATTTGAGGAGAATGAGTTGATTTGGAAAACATTTTCCAAAACATTTAACCCAACCAAACATGAGAAAATTGGAAAACATTTTCCGAAAAATGTTTTCCTTCATACCAAACACACCCTTAGTGTCAATATTTTTATTACATTCCTTTTTTGCTCCCTTCCTCGCTCTTTCTCTAAAAAAAACATTTTCCCCCAACTGTTCGTTTTTCCTTTGATTGCAGGACAGTTGGTGGTTCTTCAGGGGCCTTAGGAAAACTAACAACCGAGGACTTGACATCCCTATTTTATCTTCACTTTTGATATGTTCTATTTCTTCAGTTTGGCAAACCAATTGACATTTCTTTGTTCAGCTTCTAGTCAAATTCTGTACAAAGTCTTCTACATTTGCTTTTAGGCTGTATGGAGTCTGATCTATCCAAAGAGTGTTTCTGTTGCTTCTACATCTTAGTTGATAGGAATCACCTTCAACAGTCATTAGCTTCATCAATTGTTCTTATTGTTTACTTCTATTTTAACTTCACTTGCATAATAAAAAGTGCATCAGAATGCACACCCTCAAGGCAAGGTCATGGAAATGTGCATCTTCCATTTTTTTTAAAAGGTTCCTTTATTATAAAAAGACTAGGATTAGGAATGTCACTGTATCTTTCTTCTAGGCTAAAATGGTGAATTTTGAAGCTTTATTCACACTGAATTTAGTAATCGAAAGCTCTGTAATGTTAATTATTCTAACTATTTTTCATTTTGAATAATTTGTTGTCTTTTTTCTCTTTGTTGAATGAATCATTTTTAAATTTTGTGTATGGTTAATGACCTATAACCGAATCGAACCGAAATCGATAAATGTTCATTGTATTTGGTTTTTTCAATGTTATAGATTTTACACAAATCTCATAGTGTTAAGAGCTAATTACGTCTTATCCCTACTCTTTTCCAAATTATTACAAAAATTCATTAAATTTGGTGGAATCCGGATACATCTCGATACATCGCATTCTGATTTTGGATACATCCCTCAACATCCTGATACATCGCATCTCGGTTTTGGATACATCACGTACGTCCCAATACATTGCGTAAACTGATGTATCCAACTGACACATCACGTAAAGTAATATCTCGATACATCGCGTACGTCCCGATATATCGCAAAATGATGTGTCCGATTGATACATCGCGTAAAATAGAGATTTTTGTAATTTTTTCAAATGGTAGAGAATTTTAGAAAATATAGTAAAATAAATTGTGTATTTAAGTCATTTTTCCAATTTACAAATCGATTAAATTAATTTGATTTCGATCAATAATCGACCCAACCCGACTCGTGGACACCCCTATAGATGACATATTTGAACGTTTTCTCTTTAAAGAATGGTGAGCTACAATATAATCTAGTTTATACATAACGTCAGAATTGATTATATAAATTCAAGAACTTTTAACCCAAAAATAAATGACGGATTATCTAAACCTCCCTAAATTTGACGTGTTTTATTTAGATTTTCACCTAAGCTATCTATCAATCATATTAATTACCCTATCAAATAAGTCAAGTTAATTCGGGGATACTTAAGACTATTTATAGTTAAGCAAATCTGGATAGAACAGGCCAAATTTAAGTTCATCGGTAAATAAAAAAAGTAAATAGAGATTATAACATTGGTCAAACACTAAAAAATGATTTTAAAAAAAAATTATTTAACGCGGTAAAATTCCTTTTTCTAAAAAAAGAAGGAAAATGAGTATTCAAAAATAAGCATTTGGTGAATGAAAGTTTTGAGTCATTTTAAACTTATTTTAAGTTAGGGAAAATGCACAAGTACCCCCCCAGCCTATGCCCGAAATCCCAGAGACACACCTAACCTTTACTAAGGTCCTATTACCCCCCCGAACTTATTTTTTAATTAATTTTCTACCCCTTTTGGTCCTATGTGGCACTATTCTTGTGGGCCCAGCACGCATTGACAAATTTTTCAAAATAGTGCCACGTAGGACCAAAAGGGGTAGAAAATTAATTAAAAAATAAGTTTGGGGGGGTAATAGGACCTTAGTAAAGGTTAGGTGTGTCTCTGGGATTTCGTGCATAGGTTGGGGGGGTACTTATGCATTTTCCCTTTAAGTTATTTTTAACCTTGTCAAACACTTCCTAACTTATTTTAAGTCATTTTTTTGGGACTTATTTTAAGTTATTTTTATACTTGTCAAACACTTGTAGAAGTCAAAAACTGACTTAAATGGAGGTTTAACCAACTTTTAAGTCAATTCAAACACCCTTGTAATCTAATTTAACTTTGAAAATTAGTTAAATTGACTTTTGAAAAACACAATATGACAAATAAAAATGGACAAAGAGAGTATTAAAACTTCAAACACAGTATATATATAACACATTAATTTCCTAGAGCATCTAGATTTTTCTTAAGTATAAATATCAAAGATATTTACTCTACAAAATTCTAAAAAGATCTACTAAATATCTGAGATATTTTTTGTACCTCCAAAATTTTAGAAAATTCTACTAAATATCTAAGATATTTTTTGTACCTTCAAAAAACTAACTTTAATTTTTCACAAGTGAGAGTATTTAAACTTCAACCACAGTATATATATAACACATTACATTCCTTATAGGGGGAAGGAAACATTAAGTAATGGAGATTGTTACTTACTATTTCTTAGCCTTATTTTTATTAGCAATTACCTTTGTAATATATGCATGGAGGTTGTTGGACTGGGCATGGTTTAGGCCAAGGAAATTGGAGAAATGCCTTAGAAAACAAGGTCTCAAAGGGAACTCTTACAAATTGATTTATGGAGACATCAAAGAGCTGTCTAAAAGCATTGAAGATGCAAAGTCCAAACCATTGAATGTCTCTGATGATGACTTAACACCAATAATTCTCCCTTATTTCGTTCAAACAATCAAGAAATACGGTAATTTTTTGTTTTCTTTTCATTGGTTTTCTCATGTATTTGTTTTAGGGTTTGATTAGTTTGAATTCACATATGGAGTAAAGTGTATTTCATTTCAAAGCTCAAACTCGAGATCTTTGATTAAGCTCTTGTTTGACCATGGATTTTGAAGTTGAAGCTTGAGAATTGAGTTTTTGAAGTTATGATTTTTTTAACTTAAAGTTGTTTTACTTGGGAATTTTTGAAGTTTTGTGAGTGAAAAGTGAAATTTTTCCACCAGTTTTATGGAACTTGGAGATTTCAAAGTTTGTTTCAAATCTATGGTCAAACAGATATTTCAAGAAGATTTTTCAGAAGTTTTGATCCAAAATCTATGACCAAACGCGAGGTAAGGATAGAGGAGTGCTTACCCGCCCACAACAACATGATCCAATGACTCAACTTTAGTATCAAGTAGGAGTTCGGATAAACTAGTTACTTTTGCTTGGACCATATATTTATAATAGGAAATTTATTAAATATGCATACATATTTAGTTTCAAATCCAACAAGTATAATGAGAATCTAGCTATAAATTTCAAGTTCTAACTCCGCATCTTTCTATACTTGTGAAAAGTAAGAAAAGTTGAGCTAAGAATTTTTGGGCTTGCAATATTGTACAGGTAAAAACTGTTTTATATGGGTTGGGCCAAAGCCTTTGGTAATTGTAGGGGACCCTGAGTTAATAAGGGATGTGTTTAACAAACATGCCCTCTATCAAAAGCCAAAATACCCTCCACAGACCAAGTTGCTGGCAAAAGGAATTCTAAGCTATGAAGATGATAAATGGGCAAAGCATAGGAAAATTCTCAATCCTGCTTTCCATATGGAGAAGATAAAGGTATTTTATCATTCCTCTCCCTCCCAAAAGCATAATATATTTTCACATAGGGGGGAAGCTAAGGGGACAAAAGGGGTTCATTTGAATCCGCTTTGTTGAAATGTTAAATTTGTTTATTTTTACGTATGTATAGTAGATGTTGAATTCCCTTGGTTTCTTGGTGTGTTCAAGTATTAACAGTTTAAGTTTTTAAATAAGATAGTCACGCAATGCAACAAAAAACCTCATCTCCATAACAGTATAAACAAAAATTACTTCACTTGTATTGATAATCACAAATTCACGANCCCCCCCCCCCCCCCCCTTGAAGCTCCCCTCCTTTTAGCTCCTTTAGTGACTCGAACCCACAATCCTAGGTTAGAGGTGAGGGGTGCTTACCATTTGAGCAACTCTCCATGTATCACAAATTCATGATATTGACTCTACTTTCATTCTGTTTTCTCTCTAGCTTGCAATTATGGCCTTAGTTTTTTTAGGAGATAATATTTCTACAAGATGCAGTTGGTTTAATTTGTATTAATGAGTGGTTTACAATGTGTAGGATATGCTTCACGCAGTTCATTTGAGCTGCAGTGAAATGGTGAGTCAATGGGAGGAGGCTGTCTCAATGAAAGAATCGTCCACCGAACTCGATATATGGCCTTACCTTCAAAGATTGACTAGTGATGTTATTTCTCGCACAGCCTTTGGGAGCAACTATGAAGAAGGTCGAAAGATATTTGAGCTTCAAAAAGAACAAGCTAAGCATGTCATTGAAGTTTCTCGCACCTTATATATTCCGGGATGGAGGTAATACGACGTCATTTTTCCATAGTTTAAGTTATGTATTACAAAGTTCATCACTAACCTGTTGCTAAATGGTCCCTAGCTAACATATATTTTGGTAATGGTTTCTAATCCGTCCTTAAATAGGATCATCGACAAGTTTTTGTGGAAGTTGTACGCCGCTAATACCTATGTTTGATGTTTCTATAGCGCCTTCAATGACAAGTTAAAATACATTGATAGAGTAAAAACTATTTACGTGTGTATATAACTTAAACCCTTCTTCCCAGTATCTATATCCAAATATAACAGGAAAAGAAGTTTAAAATAGTGATTATTTGATGATGATATACATGTTTTTTTGTGTTAAACTAATGTAGGTTCTTGCCAACTAAGAGAAACAGAAGGATGAAGGAGATTGAAAGAGAAGTTCAAGCAACAATTAGGGGAATTATTGATAAAAGAGTGAAGGGAATGAAAGCAGGGGAGGCCAATACTGATGACCTATTAGGCATATTGTTGGAATCCAACTTTAAAGAAATCGAGCAACACGGTAACAAGAATTTTGGTATGACTATAAAAGATGTTATTGAGGAGTGTAAGCTGTTCTTTTTTGCTGGACAAGAGACAACCTCTGTATGGCTTGTATGGACTATGATTTTGTTAAGCAGGCATCCAGACTGGCAAGTTCGCGCTAGAGAAGAGGTTTTGCAACTTTTTGGAGATGGCATGCCAGAATTTGATGGATTAAATCGCTTGAAAGTTGTAAGTTATTTTAGCTTGTTTACCTTCCTTATAATTTACATATCTCCGCAACACATGGTGTTACTTTTATTTAGCGTCTAAGGATTTAAACTTAGGTTCTTTGCATTGAACTCATTGTTATACACTCTCCCTTTGTTCCATTTTGTGTGACGGTTTTTCCTTTTTAGTTTGTTCAGAAAAGAATGACATATTTAATCTTTAAGTTTCCAATTACCCTTTGATGGAACACTTTTATAGCCATAGAAATATCATGGAATGTTTATGATCTCAAGTTTTACAAGTTTTTTTTTCTATTTAACTCCATGCCCAATCAAATAGTGAGAATGCGTTTGTTTGAATCGTTTGTGGAAAATATTAGATTCATTTGAACACGTTCGACATAGGCTCCATCAATCTTTGGTTCTATGTTCTTGATTTCCTTATTACTTTAATAATTCAATGCTGAACTCATTTTAACAATAGGTGACAATGATTTTGCACGAGTCATTAAGGCTATATCCACCAACTGCTGCACTAGGTCGAAGGATTACAACTAAAACAAAGCTAGGGGAACTAACTTTACCAGAAGGAGTGATGCTGTCTTTGCCAACAATTTTAGTGCATCATGACAAGGAAATATGGGGTGAAGATGCAACAAAGTTCAAGCCAGAGAGATTCAGTGAAGGAATTTCAAAGGCAACTAAGGGCCAAATGACGTTTTTCCCATTTGGCGCGGGACCTAGGATATGCATTGGACTGAACTTCGCAATGATAGAAGCGAAGATGGCTATGGCTATGATTCTGCAACGCTTTGCGTTTGAACTATCTCCTTCGTACACTCATGCTCCACAGTCTGTAATAACTATGCAACCCAAATATGGTGCTCCTCTAATGTTGCATAAATTGTAAGTTGAGAGTTACATGAAATGCCTTGCATTGAATTAATAACTATGTCAAACAAGCATATTTAAGTTGATATATATTGCAGCTTTGGTCTCTGCTTTTTCCCGTAAACAACGAGAACTCATCCTCGGTGTTTTTTTTCCTTCCAATTTTATGTGCAATTTTTATTGTTTAAAAGTTATTTTTATGATTGGAATGTATGATCAGTCTTTCTAGTTGATTATAAATTTTTGTGTTTCCCAATTTTTACCGACGACTGTAATGATTTCATCCGGTGATTGTCCGAGAGGAAGTTTGGGAACAAAAGAGCCAAATTGAGATTCTCTCATCGTTCAAATGAGGAAGGAATTTGTGTTTCCAATAGAGTATATTTTTTTCTGCCATAATATCTTTGACAGACTGTTATCTGGCAGTTTTTTTTCCACAGATATCTATATACCTCACATAAGAAATGAATGAATGCAATATACATTTTTCTCATTTCACAAATTAGTTCTTGTTGAATGAGTAGGCAGATTTAGTCATAATCTGCTCCACCATTGAGCTGGCAGATTTGATTATAATCTGCTCCACAAATAAAGCTGGCAGATTTGATTAGAATCTGCTCCTGTGAATATGGGATTAGAATATATTATTCTAGGAAAATAGTTTAGAGGAAATCCCTTGATTCAAGGATTTCCTAAGAATTAGGGATTGATTAGTTTATTTGGTCTTTACTTGTTCTCTTATAAATACTGTAGAAACACTATGAATAAAATATACTTTTCCAGTATCTAAACATCATATGGGTAAAACAGCCTTTCACGGAGAGCATCTTTCTGAAACATCAACAGAAGACAAAAGTTCTTCTCTGGAAGCTCCTGCAGAAAATCTGATGACACAAGGAGGCAATGCTTCTCATATGCCCTTCCAGTTAACTTCTCATCAATTAAATGGGAAGAACTATCTAGAATGGGCACAGTCCGTAAAGCTTGTAATCGATGGCCATGGAAAGCTGGGACATTTGACCGGAGAGACAAAAAAGCCGGGAGTTGGAGACCCAAAAATGAACTCCCGGAGATCAGAGAAATCACTCGTGATTGCTTGGTTAATAAATTCCATGGAACCAGTCATAGGTAAATCTTATCTCTTTTTGCCCACTGCTAAGGATGTGTGGAAAGCCGTTAGGGAGACATATTCAGATGTAGAAAATGCCTCTCAAATTTTTGAGTTAAAAATTAAGCTATGGCAACCTAAGCAGGGTGAGAATGAAGTCACTACTTATTATAATGAAATGGTGTCCTTGTGGCAGGAGTTAGACCAGTGTTACAATGATGAATGGGAGTGTTCTGTGGATAGTGTGAAAGCGAAAAAAAAGGAAGAAAATGAGAGAGTTTACCTCTTTTTAGCAGGATTAAACCGAGAGTTTGATGAGGTCAGGTCGCGAATCCTAGGAAAAAATCCTCTGCCCTCACTCCGTGAAACATTTTCTGAAGTTAGGAGAGAGGAAACTAGGAGGAAAGTTATGTTAAAACCTGATTTAAATGTTGAACTAAAACCTGTTATAGACTCTTCAGCTCTTGTAACAGTGAAGAATGGAGAGGACAAAAACAAAAGGCCATGGTGTGATCATTGCAAAAAATATTGGCACACCCGTGAAACTTGTTGGAAGATTCATGGGAAACCACTAAACTGGAAGAAAAAGGGAGTTGATGATCGTGGGTTTCAATCTCAAAATGGTCAGGCCCTCCAAACAACTTATTTTGATCAGGGGCAGCAACCTTCTCCAGAAACGTCTCCATTTACAAGGGAACAATTGGAAATTCTGCACAAACTCCTTCAATCTCCACAATTTCGTGCAAATGCACAAAATTCTTCTAATCCTTCCTGTTCTTTTGCTGAAACAGGTACTGTATCGTCTGCTTTTCTTAGTACCAATTCCAACCAAATAGATTCTTGGATCATAGATTCAGGAGCCAGTGACCACATGACTGGAAGTTCCCATTTTTTTCTCTACTTACACTCCTTGTGCAGGGAACAGAAAAATCAAGATAGCTGATGGTTCCTTCTCTGCAATTGCTAGAAAAGGAACTATTAAACTATCACCATCCCTTGTACTTCATGATACTCTTCATGTTCCAAAGCTCTCTTGTAATCTAGTTTCTGTCAGTAAATTAACCCGTTCTCTTAATTGTCGTGCTATTTTTGATTCTGATTTGTGTGAATTTCAGGAAAAGGTTTCGGGGAAGATGATTGGCAGTGCTAGAGAATCAGGAGGTCTTTATTTTCTTGACAACGGGAACAACTCACTACAGCTGAATCCTATTTGTTTGAACTCTACTTTTGTTTTGAATAAAGTCATGCTTTGGCACTATAGGCTTGGACATCCAAGTTTTTATTATTTAAGACATTTGTTACCTCAGTTATTTAGAAATAAAAATCCATCCTTATTCCAATGTGAATTTTGTGAAATGGCTAAGCATCACCGATCTTCTTTTCCTTCTCAAAGATATCAGGCTTCAAAACCTTTTACAATGATTCATAGTGATGTTTGGGGTCCGTCTAGAATTTCAACAATGTTTGGGAAACGGTGGTTTGTAACTTTTATTGACGATCATACTAGATTGAGTTGGTTTTTTTATTGAAGGACAAATCTGAGGTTAAAAATGTGTTTGAGACTTTCTATGTCATGGTGGAAACACAGTTCAATGAGAAAATCAAGATTTTTCAGAATGACAATGGCCGTGAATTTTTTAATGAACAATTAGGAAGTTTTTTCAGAAAAACTGGGGTAGTACACCAAAGCTCTTGTCCAGATACACCTCAACAAAATGGTATCGCCGAAAGAAAAAATAGACACCTTTTAGAGGTAACGAGAGCTTTAATGTTTACTAGTAAAGTTTCACAACACCTCTGGGGAGAGGCTCTCTTGACTGCCACTTACCTTATTAATAGGATGCCATCTCGCCCTCTTGAATTTAAGACACCTTTTAAAGTTTTCAAAGAAAGTTTTCCTAGTTCTAGGTTAACTACAGATCTGCCTCTGAGAGTTTTTGGTTGTACAACATTTGTTCATGTCCATAATTGTAGTAAACTTGAACCGCGGGCTAAGAAGTGTATTTTTGTAGGATATGCCCCAAGTCAAAAGGGATATAAGTGTTATGATCCACATGCTAGGAAGATAATTGTCACAATGGACCTTACTTTCTTTGAGTCGCAACTCTATTTTACTACTCATCTTCAGGGGGAGTATCATGTAGGTGAAGATTCTTTTTTTTGTGATATTGAGGAAACTAGATATCAAGAAAATGAGGAGCCTGATATTACAATAAATACTGATGTGAGAGATGTAGGAGAAGATATAAATAAATGTGATCCAAGAGATGATAAAAACCAAAGTGACTTAAATGATAAAAACTCAGAAATTGAACTTGAACCTGTAGCGCCTTCAAATGACAAAAATAAAAATGGGAATAGAGAACAAAAAACAGAAATGCAGGTGTATTCGAGAAGGAACCGAACTCAAGAAAAAAGGACCGAAGATTCTCAACACTGCCAAAAATCAGTCCCACAAGACCTTACTGTAATTCAAGGTACTCTTCCAACTGATTCTATTTCTAATTCCTTAGATCTAGATCTACCTATTGCGAAACGCAAAGGTGTTAGATTTACTTCTAAATATCCTACTTCTATGTTTGTGTCCTACAAAAAGTTGTCTCCTAGTTATTCAGCCTTTACTTCACAACTCTCTAGTGTGGAGATTCCAACAAATGTGCAGGATGCTCTACAAGTTCCCAAGTGGAAGGAGGCTATTTTGGAGGAATTGCGAGCTCTTGAAAAAAATGAGACATGGGAGTTAGTGGATTTACCCGAGGGAAAGAAACCAGTGGGTTGTAAATGGGTGTTCACCACCAAATTCAAATCAGACGGATCCCTGGAAAGGTATAAGGCCCGCCTAGTAGCTAAGGGATTCACGCAGACATATGGCATTAACTATCTTGAGACGTTTGCTCCAGTAGCTAAGCTAAACTCAATTAGAGTCCTGTTGACAATCGCAGTAAATCTCGACTGGTCTCTTCAGCAGTTGGATGTGAAGAATGCTTTCTTGAATGGGCACCTAGAGGAAGAAGTCTATATGGATCCCCCACCAGGTTTTGAAGGGAAGTACAAGTCAAAGATATGCAGGCTTAGAAGATCTCTTTATGGTCTAAAACAATCTCCAAGGGCTTGGTTCGAAAGGTTTACTCAATTTGTGAAAAAGCAAGGGTATGTGCAGGGACAAGCAGATCACACAATGTTTACTCGACATTCACTGGAAGGAAAAACAACCGTTCTTATAGTGTATGTTGACGATATTATCCTCACAGGAGATGATGTGGTTGAGATAAAAAATCTAAAGGAACGTCTTGCCTCAGAATTTGAGATAAAGGACTTAGGCCCGCTAAAGTACTTTCTTGGCATGGAGGTTGCACGATCGAAGAAAGGAATTATAGTGTCACAAAGGAAGTATGTTCTTGATTTGTTAAAAGAAACTGGAATGAGTGGTTGTAGACCAATTGAAACTCCAATTGATCCAAATCTGAAGTTTGTAAAGGAAGGAAAATTGATTGATAAGGGCCAATATCAGAGATTGGTAGGCAAGTTGATTTACTTGTCACATACTAGACCTGATATTTCCTTTGTTGTGAGCCTAGTCAGTCAGTTCATGCATTCTCCATGAGAAGAACACCAAGAAGCTGTGTATCGAATCCTAAGGTATCTAAAGAGTTCACCTGGGAAAGGGTTGTTCTTCAAGAAGAACGAGCAAAGAAGTGTTGAGGCTTATACGGATGCAGACTGGGCAGGTTCATCTATTGATAGGAGGTCTACATCTGGATATTGTACATTTGTTTGGGGAAATTTGGTGACATGGAGAAGTAAGAAGCAAAATGTGGTGGCTCGAAGTAGTGCTGAGGCTGAGTATCGATCCATGGCACACGGAATTTGTGAAATATTGTGGCTCAAGAGATTTTTGGAAGAACTAAGAAGACCTGTGAGTTTTCCAATGAAGTTGTATTGTGACAATAAGGCTGCCATAAGCATTGCTCATAATCCAGTTCAACATGATAGAACAAAGCATGTTGAAGTGGACAGACACTTCATTAAAGAAAAGATTGAAGATGGAAGTGTGTGCATTCCTTTTGTGCCAACAACAGAACAAGTTGCAGATATTTTCACAAAAGGTCTTTTCAGAACTACTTTTGAGTCCTTTGTGAGCAAGTTAGGCATGTTTGATATTTACATGCCAACTTGAGGGGGAGTGTTGAATGAGTAGGCAGATTTAGTCATAGTCTGCTCCACCATTGAGCTGGCAGATTTGATTATAATCTGCTCCACAAATAAAGCTGGCAGATTTGATTAGAATCTGCTCCTGTGAATATGGGATTAGAATATATTATTCTAGGAAAATAGTTTAGAGGAAATCCCTTGATTCAAGGATTTCCTAAGAATTAGGGATTGATTAGTTTATTTGGTCTTTACTTGTTCTCTTATAAATACTGTAGAAACACTATGAATAAAATATACTTTTCCAGTATCTAAACTTTCAGTTCTCTCTCTCTCTCAATAATGGAGTCGGCTACTCTATTGATGCTCAACATTGAGCTAGATTGAAGTTTGACATGGTATCAGAGTCACACGGCTAATTCTGTGATTCCGTCACTCCAGCTATCTTTTCGTTCTTCTTCAACTTCTTCTGAGCTACTTTAGCAATGTTCCACTGCCAGTTCGCAATCGATTGCTCCTCTGATCGATTATCCCTGTTTCTTCCCCTTTTATCTAGATTTTTTTTCTGCTATGGGCGATCAAACTGACGGAGTCGTCCCTCCGGGTAGGACTGGGAAATCGACCATTGAAGCAACCAGTCCACTCTATGTACATCCTTCAGACAATCCCGGGGCAATGTTGGTACCAGCACCATTTGATGGAATTGGATACAGATCCTGGAGAAGAGGTGTCCTGCGTTCTCTTTCTGTGAAGAATAAAGTAGGTTTCTTCACTGGTGACTGTGTGAAGCCAAATATGCCATCTCCTGAGCTACGACAATGGAACAGATGTGACGATATGGTAACTTCCTTGATCCTCAACTCTCTTTCTAGGGAAATTGCAGATAGTGTTGAGTATGCTAGTAATTCAGTAGAACTCTGGAAAGAATTGGAGGAACGATATGATCAAACCAATGGTGCGAAATTATATAAAATACAAAAAGAAATCAATGACATGGCTCAAGGCAATCTCGACATCACTACTTATTACACTAGGCTGAAAAAGCTATGGGAAGAATTATGTACTTTGAATGCTAAAACTCATTGCACCTGTGTTTGCACTTGTGGTGCAACGGATAACTTGCACAAAGCAGAACAAGAGAGAAGATTGATTCATTTCCTCATGGGACTTAATGAAGTGTACACTGTGGTGAGGGGGAACATCCTCATGGTGAATCCACTACCAAGTATGGTGCATGCTTTTTCTATATTGTTCCAGGAGGAAACCAACGAGAGTTCAAGCCAACAAATCAGTTCATTATGGAGTCCACCTCTGTTATTGCAGGTTCATCTGGGGCTTCTTCTTACAGAACCTTCAAGACCAATTACTCCCCCGACATCTATCCCCTAGACCCAATTATTCACCTGGAAGCTCCTCTAGCAGCCACTCTGGGAGGAGACCTATGAGTGAATATTGTAAGAGGCAAGGGCACACGGAGGATAAGTGCTACAAATTGCATGGCTATCCTACTGGTCCACAATATAACACCAACACTCAAAGCTATAATAATCAGAATTACCAGAACAACAATAGTGGTCAGGGGCATAATCAACACCAATCTTACTGGTTCAACAAAGGAAAGGGGAAAGTAGCAAATGTGCATGGATAGCCTGTTGATGATGTAACATATAAGGGAAGGTCTAGCCATCCAGAGTGAGGATCAAAACGTTGGCCTAACCAAAGAGCCATATGGACAGATGATGCAATTGCTGAGATAATTTCAAAGCAGTGATGGCTCAGACAACACTCATGGAGCTGCAAACTTTGCAGGTATTGTGATCTGCAATTCTTCAACTGATTTTAGTAAACCATCTTGTAAATGTTTTGAATCAAAGGCTGACTTGTGGATCCTAGACTCAGGAGATTCCAACCACTTGACCTTTAACAAAAACTCAATGACCAACATCAAAACATTACCATATCCAATACTTATTAGTCTTCCCAATGGTTATAAGGCTAAGGTACAAGAATTTGGTGATGTAACACTTATCCCTGAGATTACCATACATAAGGTGTTGTTTGTCCCATCTTTCAAATACAAGTTGATTTCTGTTCACTCCTTTAACTGTTCAACTCAACTCTATTGTCCTCAGGAGATTGGTAGTAGCAGAGATGGATCGTATTACCTGTGTTCAAAATGTTTGAAGAGCAGAAAAGTCATCCCTAAGGCAGATTTCATTTCCTCTTGTAATTGCATTTCCAATTCCAGTTTCAATTCTAGCTCTAGTCTTTCTGATTCATCTTCTTTTCATTCAGTTGTTGATACTTAAATCTTTATTTCCATGTAATGCAAGTGTTCCTCTCCAAGCTGCTCTTCCTTGTTCATCTAGTAAAAATGATGTAGACTTGTTGTGGCATAATAGGCTGGGACATGTTCCTTTTGTTAAAATGCAAAGCATATCTTCTATCCCTTCTCAGTTTTCTTCCAAACAGCCTCTTATGTGTACCATATGTCCCATGGCCAGACAAAACAGACTCCCATTTCCCACAAAAACCACCGAAACTACCAAAATCTTTGAATTGCTTCACATTGATCTCTGGGGACCTTATCATACTCCAACATATAACAATTACAAATAATTCCTTACCATAGTGGATGACTTTAGCAGGTCCACTTAGACACACCCATTAAGCTGCAAAAGCAATGCCTTGCAGGTTATAAAGACCTTCATCTCCTTGATTGAGACTCAATTTAAAACCACCTTTAGCTTGAGTTTTATAGTACAGAACTCCACCTTGAGTTTCAAAGTGAGGGGTCGGCTAATACATGCTTGATACTCATTTTTACTTTTATTGAATGTAGAGGGAAGAAATTAGCGACATGGTTGAAAGGGATGGTTCTGCAGAAGGATTAGTTTTTAGCTAGTTCACATCGTTTTTGGATTTGATACAGTATTCTCTTAAAGTAAGACATAATGGTACTTTCTCCTTCCTACTTTCCCTTCTTCCTTTCAGACTAACAAAAAAGAAGCGTGTATTGTGTGTATTCAGCTGTCAGACATTAATTGTGTTCAATTAGTATCCATGTCTATTGCCGCAAGAGATGCTGCACTTAACAGATTCAATGAGGATTCAGATTGCAGGATATTGCTTATGTGCTTGAAATCTGGAGGTGTTGCCCTCAATCTTACAGTTGCTTCACATGTAAGGATCTATTTTCTTTCTCTGGGTACCTCCCTAAATTCTTAATTCTTGTGCATATCTAATGTTGCATTCCTATTATATTTCCTGTTATTTAGTTCATTTGATATACAAATTATGACTTTTGTTTATCTGTTGAATAGCACATGCTTGGTGGCTCATCTCTTAATCCTTTCTAGGTTTTCTTAATGGATCCCTGGTGGAATCCTGCGGTGGATCAGCAAGCCCAAGATAGAATCCATCGAATAGGGCAATATAAACCAGTCAATTAAGTGTGTGTCGTATTTATTCTACTTTGGATGCCTTTGAATGGAGCTTATTATTGTTTTCAAATTTGCAGGATTGTGAGTTTTGTGATTGAGAATACAATTGAAGAGAAAATCTTGGAGTTACAAGAGAAGAAGAAATTACTTTTTGAAGGGCATGTTTGTTTTTCTTATAGTCGTGTACATAGTTGCATATGTGTTCTGACAAAAATGAAGTATTTTGATGATTTTCCCTTGCATGCTGTTATTGTCAATCTTTTTATTACATCCCTTCTTTGCTCCCTTCTCCGTTCTTTCTCTAGAAAACCATTTTCCCCTAACTGTTCGTTTTTCCTCTGATTGCAGGACAATTGTTGGTTCTTCAGAGGCCTTAGGAAAGCTAACAAACGAGGACTTGACATCCCTGTTTTATTATCACTAATTGACATTTGCATTGTTCAGCTTCTAGAAAAATTCTGTTACGAAGTGTTCTGACATTTGCTTTTAGGCTTTATGGAGTTTGATGTGTCCAAAGAGTGTTTCTGTTGTTTTTGGCTGTATGGACTTGACATGTGCTTTCTTTGGTTTCGTTTTAAAAGAGGATTAAACTGCTAAAGCTTATATACGACTACTTACTAGTTACTACAAATAGAAACTACCAATAAACTGAAAGTTACTAACCAGAGACAAAAGTAACTAGCTATACAAGTCACGAATACAGAGATCATAAACAAAAGAAAGCAAGTGACTAACAAAAAGTGTGAAAACTAGTACTGTCGTAGTTACATTACAATCATCCAAAACATGAATTAGAAAGTTTCCCACACCACACTTAGACAGTGCACTGTCCCCAATGCACATCAAGTGAAGTACAAAACAGAGAGCACCAGCATATATTCCTATCTTCTCATCCTCAGGACCCTCTACGAGTTGATATCCAAAAAAGCCTGAGAAGCTGGGATACTCTTATCTCCCACATACTACTCAGGACTGGACCTCTTTGCTGGTCAGACGAATTTCTTACCTTTGGAGCAATTGGTCCAGACCGTATGCCCCATTATTAGTTACTTTTAACTTATTTACAAAATATTCATGATCAACTTAGGAGCTCGGATTCACATTCAGGCAATTCAAAGAACATCTAACCAGCAGAGAACTTTGTGTTTGTGTTCACAAGTGAAAGACTGTCTCACGGTGAGACTCTCACCCTTACAAAATATAGTTCACATGCCATCATGCTAGATATAGGAATTTGGGGATGCCGGAGCTGGCTCATGAAGGATAGTTCATGAACAAGATCAGAGAAAATACTCCCTTCATCCTAATCTATGTGCCAACTTCTTGAAATTTGTGATGTAAAACAAATGCTACATATTTATATGGTTATAGAGAAGGGCCTATGCCACACAAATATTTGAATTGGTACAAAACTACCTTCCCTCCACCTTTCGGCCCTAAAATACTCCGGGCGTCTACCTTTTGGCTCAAAAATACCCTCGATGTTAATCAATTGGCTCATATTTGCCCTTATTTTTAATAGCTCCCTTAAAGTAAAATTATTAAATATTTATTTATTATGTTGCCTAATGTAAATGGTCCAAATTTAAACCCTTCTCAAATAAATAATAAAAATCATATTTAAAAAAAAAAAATTTAATAAAACCACATATAATTCATATTTTGACCCGATACACTTGAAAATAAGATTGAAAAAAATAATTAATCTCATGATATTTTCCAATTGGCATATTTTAAATCAACCCCAAATTTATTATAACTCAACTCATAAATGGGGATCCAAATAGAAAAAAATGGAAGAGATATGAAGTGAAGGGGTGGGGAGGAGTGTAGAGAGTAGATGCCTAACTTTTTTATATATATATTTTTAATTTACTATGAAATTCAAAATCAAATCAATCATATATTAAGTAATTTCAAATTATTTTAATGGAAAAAGGCTTAAAATGCCCTTAAACTATGAGATTTTGTACAATATTGTGCTCCATCCACCTTATGAGTATGATTGTTAGATATAAGAGTATTTTTGAGCCAAAAAATTGGTGTCAGGGTTATTTGGGGGCCCAAATTGAGAGACATTTTAGGCCCTTTTCCGATTAATTATTAAGGTAAAAGGAAAATTTTAAAATAAATTGTTTCTAATTATAAAAAGTTAACATTTTTTTTTTGTCGTTGACTAAAACGAAAAAAAAAATTGAGATAGATTGGGATAGAAGATGTAAAGTGAGGAAAACATTTTTTTTTAAGAAACATTTTTGTCAAAAGAGATATCAACTACTCGAATCATATATTAAGAAACCGAGAGAAACTTGATCTTTTTTATTGCTCGCAGAAAACAACGATTTCAAATAGTACTTGAAAAGCACTAGTTAACCCGTTTGGCCATGCGATATGGTATTGCGATATGGTATCATGATATGGAATCATGAGATGAAATTGAAATTTTGTTTGGACATGCTATATGTAATTTTTGTATTGTATATTTTCTCATAAACATAAAAATCCATAAGTTGTAAAACTATTAAAATAACCCCAATTGTTTATTCAATCTTATCAAATAAACAAAAAATTATAAAATTGCATAATAAATTATTACAAAGCTATTTGTTCTCCATTTAAGTAATTGTTTCATCTAACTTTAATTTAATAAAAAAAATTGAACATAAATTGTAGTGTACTAGTCTTTAATATAATCCCCCCACATAGTACAAACAATTTCCTCACGTTAAACCTGCATTTGTTGGTCAATATCATCCGCAACTATATTTTCATGCTCATAGATCATAAATATTTCATCACTTTAATAATCGGTTGGTGTGAGTTAAAGTGACTATGTGTTGGTGAGAATAATAAATTTTATGTCGGTGAGAATAATAAATTTTAAAAAGTAATGATGTGATTATACATTTTATTTACATATGAAATAAATGGTTAGTAGATATAAATGTGGGGTTGTTTTAACAAAATATGATCAATTTTTATATTAAAATATCTCAAATCATGATATGGAATTATATGGGAATTCCATATCATGGTTTTTGGAGAATATGAAATCACATCTCATGATATGGAATCATGAGATGAAATCAGCCTAAAATCACATATCCAAATGCTGATTCCATCTCACGATACCATATTGCATGGTCAAATGCCTGCTAAGTAAAATAACATCAACTAATTAGGACTACTAAAGTTAAGTTAACCGGAAACTTAAAAGACTTTTCTTCCCATAAAACTCTGAGTCTTTTGAGTCATTACTTCGCCTCCAGAAAGTACGAAGAGGCTATTTCCCTCCTTCTTCCAAAGCTCTTGAATTTCTTGTATGAAATTGGATGATTTTGAAATGCCCAAAAATGAATGATGTGTAAATTTGAATACCTTTAATTTTCTCCAATTGCTGTCAAATTCCTTATCCGAAATTCCATTACGTATTGAGAGGGATAGAAATGAGGAAATATGAACGTAAATGGATACAAAAGATAAGGAGATACTGGAAGATGATAGAGAATACGACTACTACAACACATTGTACCATAGAAACCGAGCACAGTTCGGTATGTATGCTATCTCTCTCTGATATTTCGTTCTCAAGCTCCAGTCAGGGTTCCGCTGCTCCCTTCTCTGTCACTAGGGCTACTTGCTAAGATTTGAATAGGTATGCTAAATCTGTCAACTACCTGTTACACAAGGGTTGTACAACACCAATTCATAGTCTCTAGAGAAGAAACCTCAAAAGCTTTTGTTTGGATATCTTTTTCTAATATACCGTCATAGTTATTTACAAACAGTCTCGTTACTATCCATTGCGTTGGCACCGGGTAAGCCAATTGATATTGATAAAGAAACCCAAGAGAAGTCAAGACCAAACACAACTAGGGTTGAAGTCGAACTGGATTTATTGGCTAAGCTGCCACAACAAATGAAACTTCAATTTCAACTTTTGTAAGCACCAAGGCCATAATAAAAGTGAATGTCGATTGCTATTGATAAAGAATTCAACAAAAAATCAAGAAGAAGCATCGAAAATTGGAACTTCTTTAGATGCCAGGGACATATTAGATGCAAAGCGAGCTGGTAATGAAATCATACTAGTTGGTAAATTTTGAGCAGCATTCTAATTTTGAATATTGTTGCTTCTACATGTATTATGGATGTGCAAAACGAGCTTACAGGAGATGCAATTTGTGTATCAAAATCTAGGAATCAACAGGTGATCGCCAAAGGTATCAGTTGGCTACTATTGCTGCTAAAATGGGTGAAAATGTAGGTGAAGAGCATGCTAGGTTGACTGCTGCTGGTGTAATTGATCAAGCTTTAGTTGCGGCACGGTTTATCAAAAATTCTGGGCAACAAGTACATCAATTTAACAATGTGACTGAAAGGAAATTCGTACAGAATTCAAATTGGATTTTGGTGACAAAGAAAAAGCCTCCAGGTGTTAGAATTGGTTCACTATTTCATAACACAATGCAACAAATTGTAGGCAGTCAAACTACCAACTCAAGTGCTCGAGCAATTGTTCCAAAGGAGGTTCCGTGTCTCTAAACTTTTGATGCTCTTTCGGATAATATTGTGTAGTGAGATCAATCCAACAACTTCTAAAATGGTTATTGCTAATCAAGAAGTAATTAATACATTAAAGGAAAATCAGTTTGCTACTATGATTAATTCCATTCCAGAAAACAATCTACCACTTGTGCATTTAAATGCCTTGGTACAGGAGATTCCTCGCCAATCATTGGAATCATTGAGTGATTAACATAGATATTTGAGGCAGCAGCTAATGTCTACAAGGAATGACCAAAATGTTGAGAAAGGTAAGATCTCAATTTCTCAGACTAACTCTAAAAATGAAATGGTTATTTCTAATAAGGAACACCAAGGAGCGACAAGTGCTTTGAGGTGGGCATATATAGTAGGTGAAGAGGAAGAGCGGGTCACTTCTCCTATGCACAGCAAATTAAACCCGGCAGCTCCTACTTTTGTTCCTAGAAGTGCCAAACCAGTAATGCCTGTGAAGTTTTGCCATCAACTGATGTTGCTGCAATTTTAAGTGATCAGTTGGTGATTTCCGATGTTGAAAAGTTTACTTTTTTAACACCTATTAACACAAAAAAACAACTACAAGTTGGTGGTGGTAGCCATTTGTCTCCAAATAGATTTGATAACCTTCAAGATGAGGACATCTTTGAGGAAGGTGAAGAAGAGGATGTGTTGGATCATTATTTTGCAAATGTAGCTAGGAATGCAGATATTTCTTCTAGCTAACAACTCAATAACAAAAAGAAGCATAAATGAAATACTAGTTTGGATGATAAGATGACTAAGGAATTTGTTTCAAGGCACCTACCGATGCGATTGGCAAAACAGAATCACATGACAGTGTCAACATATCAAGAGCTATTGGACAGATTTGTAAAGGGAAGTTTGAGGTTGATAACTCAACTTCCTTCGTGGCTTTTATAATTTTGCATTATTTAAGCATCATCATATGTAATACCATCAGAGAGTTCGTAATAAACTGTAGCTCTTATTTTCTTCATGGTTGCTAAAAGTAGAGGTTTTTAGCCTCATTAGGATTGGTAAGGTAAGCTCTAGCCCCCCTTGCTTGTACAAATTCCAATGGAGGATTTTTATTTATTATTAATAAAAAACCACTAGACACACTGTTTAGTGGTAAATTTGAAGGAAAAAAAAATTCTTCCTTCAAGTTCACTTTGCTTGTCTACGGCTGCGCCAGTTTTCTGGCCCATTGTTTCTCTTGTTTTGGCTGCATATCATGTTTCCTTCTCAAGTAGTTCTTGAACCCTTTGGGTTAGTTTCTTGGTTTTTAACTTAAATCTTATATGTCTTTTTCTTCCCATAAAATTCCAAATCATTTGTGTCATTAACTTGCCAAAAAAGTAAGAAGGGAGCAAGGATATTTTTATTTCTAACTGTATTATACCCATTTTGTATTTTGTGCAGATATGTCCAGGCTGGAACTCTGAGGAATAACTATGGACACATTTTTGCTATGATCACACGCCTGCGGAAGGTACCAAGACAATGCTTTATAAATGCTTGACATGTGTGGAACCTTGAACATTCTTCATAATTGTAGTTGATGCTTGCACTCATCTTCTTGTTTTTGGTTTTCTAATTGACTCTCTTCGCTGGTTCAATTAGAGTGAAAATGACATTCTGCTCCTTGGATATAAATTGATAAGAACAATGACTTCTCCTCATTCTTTTTCTTTCAACTTCTTTTCATCTTCCTTTCTTTCTACCAATTTCCAATCTTCTTTTCTTTCAAACATTCATTTTCAGCTTCTTCGCCATAGTGCTTTGGTTGACAATACATTTCTTATGTATGGATAGATATGAATGTGCTGCAACTTCTTTTATTTTTATCTTCTGTTTAATATCCCTTTCCTTCTGTATATATAAACATTTTCTTGGTATAATTTCATCACTATAGTATTACATTGTTTTAGACTTAAGTCTTGGACAACAACAATCAATTTGTCAGTGGATAAAAGGGATAAGTCATAAGTATAAGTACCCCTAGACTATGACCGAAATTTCAGCGACACAACGAAACTTAACTAAGATCCTATTACCCCTGACTCATTTTTTTCGTACTTTTGTGCATCTTTTATGCTGATGTGGCACCTTTAACCATCCAAGTTGGTTGTGTTTGTACACACTCTCCCTCCACGTGTGTAAATATTATTTTTTAATTAAAAAATATTTTTTTAAAATTTAATTTTTTTAAAAAAAATATTCTTATTTTTTTTATCTTGTCTTTAAATTAAGTTAATACACATTTTTTTACATTGTATCGAAACTTTTTTTTAACCTAAATACATTGTTTTTCTTTTTTATTTTTCTATTGATTTTTTTTTCTTTGTCTTTCATTTTGATTTGATTTCAAATGTCTTGTATTTAAAATAAGTTAATTTTGAACAAATATCAAAATAAGTGAAGAAAATCAAATAAAACATAAAATAAATTAAAACGTTAAAACTAAAGGACACTTTAAAATTATTTATTTTTTTAAATTACACATAATTTTTTTAAAATAATGAAAAGTGAAAAGATAATAAATTAAATTAAAAAAAGTTTAAAGTGAAAAGAAATAAAAATAAATATTTTACAATTAAAGAAATAAAAATAATTAAATATATATAAGTTTTATTATCAATAAATATGTGTACTAACTAATTATAAAGTCACCAATAAAAAAAATGACATGTGTCCCATTTGTGCAATCATCACTTGCCTTCAAGAGAGTGTGCACACTCTCTATGCCATGTCAACGTTTGTGGTGTATTTATTCCATTTTAAATTTGTTTAGGGGGTAATAGGACCCTAGTTAAGTTTTGGTGTGTCTCTGAGATTTCGGTCATAATTTAGGGCGGTACTTATGCCTTGTCCCGTGGATAAAATATGTAAAATCTGTGTAAGGATTGAACTAATGAAAGAGTTATTTGACGTGCAATCCAGCTTATCAGACGACTGCTAGAGGTGTTATTAAACGTAGTTGTTTGCTTAAATTATTTTCTCATGTCAAATGAAATATTTTGTGCTTGTCTTTTTTGTGAACTTAATGTTGAAGTATTTGTCTTACTATGGTCATCAGCCAAATTTGATTGTCGCAAATGTTTGACCAATGTCTTTCTTTAATCGACAGGAAGTTGATCATCCTTACCTTGTGAAGTTTTCTACCATAGAATCGGCTATTACAGCAAAGAGGCTTGAGATGTTGAACAATCATGTGACTTATGTCATGATTCAGTAGTGAGTTTGTGAACCTGTACCCCCTCCCCCAAAACCAACAACAACAAAAACAACAACATACCCAGAGAGGTTGTTTCTGAAAGACCCTCGGCTCAAGTGCATCAAACCCAAGTAATAAAGGAAGAAAACCATAAAGAAAGTATAACAGTTAATAAAACAACAGTGTAAAGTCTACAAGAAAGAAATCAGTGTATGGCTAGTACTACAACAAGCAAAGAAACTAGTGTATGACTAGTACTACAACAAGCACTAACAAGCCTAAGCAAGACACCCTCTAACCCTACTAACCTTCTATTCTAATACGTAACCTCCACTCCTTCCTATCTAAAGTCAAGTCCTCGGTAAAATGATGTTGCGTCATGTCCTATCTAATCATCTCTTCCAAATACTTTTCTCGGCCTACCTCTACCCCTCTGCACACCCCAGCTACAACCAGCCTCTCGCATCTTCTCACTAGGGCGTCGTCACACCTCCTCTACACATGACCAAACCATCTTAGTCTCGCTTCTCTCATCTTGTCCGCCATAGATACCACTCTCACTTTCTCCCAGATAACCTCCCCCCAAACCAAGAAAAAGGACAAAAGGAGAGAAGAAATGGAAAGAAACACATCCAAAAACATGTTACTTAGTTGAAGTTTAATTTGATAGCTCTCCTCGTTTTGCATTTACTAAATTATTTTTTTGTTGACCATTCAAATTTGCAGGATTGTGAGATTTGTGATTGAGAATACAATTGAAGAGAGAATCTTAGAGTTACAAGAGAAGAAGAAATTACTTTTTGAAGGGCAAGTGTGTTTTTCTTATAGTCGTCTACATGGTTGCATTTGTCTTCTGACAAAAATAAAGTATTTTGATGATTTACCCTTGCAAGTTTTTTTTGGTGACCAACGTAAATTACCATTAACAAACGAAAAACAAATACACCTAAAGAGCACTCAATCTCCTAATCACCCTCTAAGAAGGGTATTAAGAGAGTTAAGCCTCTTATAGAACTCTAGTTACACAAATCTCCGCAATAACCAACAATACTTATTCGCCTTTCTAGACTGTTTAACTACCACAAGTCTATATACAAATTCCTTCATAATTTGTGTCACGGATTTACAGTGATGCCTTAAACAATTTCCAGTTCCTTTCTCTCCAAACCTGGTATATCATTGCTCTGCACAATGCAGCAATAAGTTCCTTGTGAAACTGTTGCCAGTTCTTCCTTCTGAGTGTATTTAGAATATGTTTGACAGTTCCAGCAGGAATTAGTGTCCCAGACCATTGTTACATTTCAGCTTAGGGTGTGTTTGGTATGAATTCCAATTTTCTCATGTTTGGTTGGATTAAATGTTTTGGAAAATGTTTTTCAAATCAACTCATTTTCCTCAAATTTAAGGAAAATGACTTCCCTTCAAAACTTAAGAAAAACATTTTCTAAAACTCTCTTCCAACTTCCAATTAAAAAAAAATTATTGAAAAAATCAATTTATTTGGTCCCTACCCTCAAACCAGCCCCCCCAACCACCCCCCCCCCAAAAAAAAAAATTTAAAGTTTGTTTTTAAATTCAATATTTTTACCCCACCCTCACCCCTACCCCCACCCCTACCACCACCCCTCCCAAAAAAATATTAAAAGTTGTTTTTAAAAGATATTTCTAATTTCAATTTTTTATTTTTTTACACTCCCCACCTCCTACCCTCACCCCCCCAGCCCCTATCCCACCCCCTTCAAAAAGAAAAAAATTTAAGT
>NC_064290.1:7763370-7829975 GCF_019186545.1 Solanum stenotomum | reverse complement strand
TTTTTAAAAAATATTTTTAACTTCAAAATTTCAATTTTTCACCCCTACCCTCGACCCCCCCACCCCCAAAAAAAATTAAGTTTGTTTTTAAAAAATATTTTCAATTTCAACAATTATTTTCTATTCTAGTAAAAATAAAAGAAATTTTTCAAAAACATTTTTCATTCATAAATCAAACACTAAAAATCTTTTTCTGAAAATATTTTCTACTCACCAACCAAACATGAGAAAATAAGTTAAAAATCAACTTGTTTTCCAAGAAAACATTTTCCTTCATACCAAACACACCCTTAGTGTCAATCTTTTTATTACATCCCTTCCTCCGCTCTTTCTCTAAAAACCCATTTTCCCCTAACTGTTTGTTTTTCCTATGATTGCAGGACAGTTGGTGGTTCTTCAGAGGCCTTAGGAAAGCTAACAAATGAGGACTTGATGTCCCTGTTGTATCATCACTTTTGATATGTTCTATTTCTTCGGTTTGGCAAACTAATTGACATTTGCATTGTTCAGCTTCTAGCAAAATTCTGTGAAAAGTGTTCTGGCATTTGCTTTTAGGCTGTATGGAGTTTGATCTGTCCAAAGAGTGTTTCTGTTGCTTCTACATCTTAGTTTATAAGAATCACCTTTAACAGTCATTAGCTTCATCAATTCTTCTTATTGTTTACTTCTATTTTAACTTCACTTGCATGATAAAAAGTGCATCAGAATCCATACCCTCAAGGCAAGGTCATGGAAATGTGCACCTTCAATTTTATTTTTTAAAAGGTTCCTTTATTATATAAAGACTAGGATTAGAAACATGTTATACCCAAAATTATGACATTGTTGTAAGTAAAAAAAAAGGAGGAACCTGGCAAAAACTTTGGCATATGGTTGCCTAAATCGCCCATCAATAGACAATAAGTGTACATGGGGATGTTAACATTACAACATAGGGGATTTTCTTTAACTTATTTTGTTTCTTTTTGCTTTACTTGTCAATGAATGAATTGCATATAGAAAGTCATATGCGAGTTCAAAGAATTAGCAAAATAGTGGCTACTATAAAAGAAAATAAAATCACCATATTAAGTTATTCATGGGGGATTTTCTTGAACTTGTTAGTAATGTGTGTTCAAACCAGAGAACCAGAAAATACAAATTTACTCGAAAGGTTATCACAAGACTGCTCTAGGTTGACATGACATAATACCTCAATCAGGCAAAGCAGTTCCTCTCTCAAGGCTATTCTTGATCTCCAAGGTGTATTTTCCAAAGGCACGCTCAATCTTTTTATTGAAGTGCTCGTTACTATCATTAATAGAGTCAATATATTTCTCTTCATGAAACTTTCTCCTCCGACTAAATGATTGGCGCTTCTCGTCCCTGTCCTTGAGCTCCTTCACCATCCTCTCTATCTTGTCGTCTGATGATTTTGGCGCCTTTCCATACTTGGACATTCCTCTAGACTCTGTAGCTAGAACTTCTGTTTTCTTCTTCTCTACTACCATTGCAGATTGATTAGCTTTTCTTGCCCCATTCATTTTTAACCTCAATTCAAATAACTTCCTCTTCCTCCTTGTGATCAGATTCGCCGATTTTTCTCTTATGTTATCCTCTCCATCATCGCTGTGACTTTCAACACCATCTCTTTCATCAGGTACATCGGAGCGATGAACATCAACAGTATTAGCTTGCAATACACCTGTTTCAGCTTTGCTCGTTTGCTTCTTTACTTCCGCTATTATATTGAAGCAATATTCGCTGCATTCATGATAAGGGTTCGAACCATTCCCACAATCTGGGTGAACTCTTCTTTCGTCACTCATGTTCTCAGATCAATTTCCGTATTAAGCAATAGAAGAATGAACGCTGAGCTCAACACAATCACTCTTGTATCTCAGTATATGAAAATATGTAATAAGTCACCCCTATTTACAATACTAGCAAACAAAATTAAACTAGAAAATCTATTACTATAGGAATTATTAGGATAAACAAATCCTAACTATTTAGGATTCCTGTTCTTAGTTTATTTCCTAAAGAGTTTTGGCAATGTCTTTTCTCTTTATAGTTAGCTTAAGATTATAGTAATTTTAGGAATCTTTTTTCTAATAGTCTTTTTCATTATTTTAGGAATCTTTTTCTAATAGTTTTCCCATATATTTTTCATTATTTTAGGAATCTATTACATGGTTTTTTACTCAAGTCCTATTATTTCTTTCCAATTCTATTCCTAGTCGGATTTGACTTTGTTTCTTCTTTAAATAAATTAAAAGTTAGCAAAGCAAATTCACAAATCAAAATAAAAATCAAAACCATGGAGGAAGTGAAACAAATAACAGAGAAGCTACGGAACAATCGAGCCCAATATGTGGGTGGACGAAAATTTTTCAATAAATTACACATAGAACAGAGTAAGAAACGTGAAGAAGAAAAAGCGGAAACCCAGCAACATAATAATCATAAATCTTACTTGTCAACCGACAATATCAAATCGGAATCTTCTTCATCAGTCTCCCTTCCGCGACAAGAAGTTGTTCGCCGCCTTAGGGTTTTGAAACACCCTGTGACTTTATTCGGAGAAGATGAAGAGGCAAGGTTTGCTAGGTTGAGTCTTGTGTTGAAAGCTGGATTGTTTGAAGTTGATGAAAGTGATATGACGGAAGGGCAAACGAATGACTTTTTGCGAGATATGTTAGAATTGAAGAAGTCACGGATGTTGAAGCGGAAAGCCACAGACCAGGATAAAGATGAAGATTTGAAGAGGATGAAAACTAATTTTGAGGATTTGTGTGATGAGGATAAGATTTTGGTGTTTTACAAAAAGCTGTTGAATGAGTGGAATCAAGAGCTTGATGAGATGAGTTCTGAGTCTAAAAAGCAGACAGTGGTGGCTACTTTTATGCAGTGTGCTAGGGATTTGAATCCGTTATTTGATTTATGCAGGAAAAGGTTACTTAATCATGACATTAGGAAAGCATTAGTTGTGATGGTTGAATGTTGTATGAATAGAGAATATAGTGCTGCAATGGATCAATATCTTAATAAGATAGCAATTGGTAATGCACCTTGGCCTATTGGTGTTACTATGGTTGGTATTCATGAACGATCAGCGCGTGAGAAGATTCATTCAAATAGTGTTGCTCATGTCATGAATGATGAGACAACAAGGAAGCTTCTGTATTCAGTTAAAAGACTGGTGACATTCTGCCAACGACGCTACCCAACAATGCCATCCAAATGTGTGGAGTGCAATAGCCTTGCAAATGGCAGTGACTTGCACTTTCTGCGTGCACAAGAGTCAACTTCTCAAACCTCAGAAGAAAGGCTTCCAATAATCCTTATGCCTGCACAAGGAACGTCTTTAGTTTAATTTTCTTTTGAACTCTGTTTAATTCTGTATGTTGATTTTCCCTGCGACAGACTAAAGTGGTTTACTTTTTCTCCTTGAAGTTGAAACTGCGCCTATTCAAAGTTCTTATATCAATTGGTGAAGGTAACATGAAAAAGTTTACATATATATAGCTGCTGTTATACGATAAAATTAATTAACATTCACGGAATCTTAATTGTGTTAATAGTTGTGTTAGTTTTCCATAGCCATAGAATCTCAACTCTTTTTTTTTTTTTTGGTTTCCCACCCGGTGTCCGGAGCCCACATTGGAGCTCCGACTAAATTGGGATCGTGCATTGCAGGGCCCATTCGGGGGTGACGCTCCCAACATGATTTTTTCCATACCCAGGGCTCAAACCCGAGACCTCTGGTTAAGGGTGAAATACTCCCACCGGGTGGTTTTTATTATTGTTTCAAAAGAGGATTAAACCGCTAAAGCTTATATACGACTACTTATGTAATTCCATCATCCACACAAGCAAACTCATATGCTCTCGGGACATGCATGTCTCTCCTCATTACTCAGCTTGCCTATCTTATCATCCTCAGGACCCTCCACCGAGTTGATATCCAAAACAGCCTGAGGAACTCCCAAAGCCAACATGTACTTTATCAAGAGGTTACCGAAGTTCTTATATGGGCAGTTAGAGGCGGACCTACCCTTGCTAGTGGGGGTGCACGTGCACCTGTTAACTTCGAAAAACATCATGTGTATATATGTCTATTTATTTTGAGAAACTAGCCCAAACTAGGATATAATAAACGGTGCACCCATGAGGAGCATAGGAGTCTTCTTATGGTGTTGGTACAAGGAAGAGGAACCACCTACAAGACTAGGGTTCGAATCAAGCTAGAGTGCTAAAATCATTATTTTTATTTTAAATTTAGCTTAGATATCATATGTCGTGCACCCAAAATCTACAAATTCTGGGTTCTCCTCTGTATGGGCTGTCCTCTCACCAAGAAATAAATCAAACATATATAAGCTCGTGTAACCTCGATCAAGTGCTCTCCCAGTGTGATATATCATACAAGCTTGAAAGAACAATTACCAAACTCGGGCTGGCTTCTGAAAGTCACTCCTCAGCATCTCAAGGTGCTCCCGACATCTATTGCGGGTACACAAGGTTATGGATCGCTCCCCACGTAGAGTATGATGAATATCCTTATAGGTCGGTCGCGGATGAACTTAGCTAAGTGTTTGGTGAGGGGGGGGGGGGGGGGGGGNCAGTAAGTTTCCCTGAACAGTTACTTGTCATTTGCTGTGTGATACAGGTCCCAATTAGCTTATACTTTTTTGATCATGTGAATGCAGTAGAGAGTCCAAACCCCATTCTTTTATAATGCTAATACTCTGGGAAACTTCTTAAAGGTCGCCTCATCAATACCCTGGTCAGACACGTAGCGGTCGTGTAGTTTGAAATTCTTATACCACTTCTTTCCCTCATCATTAGTAAGCTCGGGTCCATCACGGGACCTCTTTGGTGGTCTGACTGATTTCTATGCTACCTTATTTACCCTTGGAGCGATTTCTAGACACAGCCTCCAGACGTTTTCTGGATGATCGGGCAGTCTCGGAAGGTGTAGCTGCAGATTTACCAATCTTAGCTCTTCCCATTTTACTTATTTTTACCTAAACCTGCAAACAATAGAAGCAACACTCTAGTTGTATCTCAGAAGGAAAGTCAAAGTAAAAGTCAGAGTCGCAACAACCCCACGCTTAAAACTTAAGTATACATACAAGTTAAGCTTAAACTGAACGCTACACACGTTCATAATCAGTGACAGACAATCATAAGGGTTCCCCCGCTATGTCAATTGTAAACCAAAAAGTTCTCTAGCTTGTACCAAAAAAAAAGTTCTCTAGCACATCCTGGTGGTATAGCATGGTATCCACCCCTATGTTATGCACCTAGTCACACAAAATAAGCGAAAACAAACACTGAACAATCTAAACAAACTAACATGATTCTCTTAGGTGGGCAATTATCAAGAAGATTTGCCACAGACAATACAATGCAATTTAGTGCAGTTCAGCTTTGCCAAGATAGTTCAGCTTATAAGCGGCATTCCCGACATTGACGTTCTGCCCTAAGAGTGCAAACAAAACAATAATGTACTCTCCTTCGATACCATCTAAAACAGCTAAGTACAAGTACTAATAGAAAAGAAATAGAAAGGCTTTATACATCGAGAGTCCCTTAAACTTGCCAGTAAATTTACATTTAGTCACTCGAACGACTTGTTCCAATTGAGCACTTGAACAGGATAAATATTTCATATTAGACTCTTTTGTTTTAACTTTTGAAAAAAGCTTTTGTGTGTGTTCTCAAATGTCAACAAGATAGTTACATTAATCCACATAAAATATGTCATCTCCTTTAATTATAAACATCGAATATTTATTACAAATATTCATGATCAACTCAGGAGATAGGATTCACGTTAAGGCAATTCAGCGAACATCTAACCTGCAGAACTTTGTGTTCACAAGTGAAAGACTGTCTCACCCTTACAAAATATGATGGGGATTCTAGTTCACATGCTAGCATGCTAGATAATAGAAAGGGCCTGAGGAATTTGGGAAAATCGGGGCTAGGTCATGAGAGTGGTGAGCGGCACGAAACTTGTTTCAATCAAATGTTCTGGGTGTGTTTAGTATGAAGAAAAATAATTTTTGGAAAATATTTTTCAATTTTCTCATATTTGGTTTTTTTTTTTTCCTCTCTCATTTTTGGTTGATCTAAATATTTTGAATTTTTTTTCAAATGAAAAAGTGACTTCCCAATATAAAGTAAGAAAAATATTATTGTTGGGTGGCGGGTTGAAAGTCGAGGTCATGATTGGGAGTCGGGTCGTAGGCTGGGTCGAAGTGGGGAATCGATCCCTAAGTAGGGATCTTAGATCAAGAGTCGGGTCTTGAGTCAGGATCTCAGGTCGTGGTCGGGTCCCAAGTTAGGGTCTCAGGTCGGGATCGAGAGTCGGGTCTCAGGTCGAACGAGAGTCGGGTTAGGTACTGACTCTCCCTATCCCGACCTGAGACTCAACTTCTGACCCTGACTCGGGACCTGAATCTTGATCAAGACCTCGGGATCCGACCTGACCTCGACTCGAGGCTCAACTTTCGACCCCGACCAAGGATTGTTATTGCGCCAGAAACTGACTCCCGACCCTAACCCAGGTTCTGACTCTCGACCCCTGATCCCAACCTGAGATTTGATTGTCAACTCCAACCCAACTCCTGACCTCGACATCGACCCTGACTCCCGAACTAAACCACGACCTCGATCGAGATCCGATACTGAACCACGAGATCTGACTACAGACTCCTGACCTCAACTCAGGACCCAACTACCTGACTCCTACCCCGATTCAGACCCCAACCCCAAGATCTCACTACACGCCTTTTCTTCTAGAATCTAGTCTAGACAAATATCTATAATTTTATATTTTTAGCTATTTCGATAGATGCCACCCCCAAAAAAAATAAAGAGGAGTTGTTTTTTTTTTAATTCTCTGTATAAATAGTCCTTCCCGCTCACTTGCCAGTTCTCTTCCAACTAGCTCTGTGTAAACAAACGATCAACAATTGCCCTTAATTTCCTTCTGTGTGTAAAGCCCTGATTTCTCTCTGCTTTCTGGGAAAATGGATCCTTCAATTCCAGGTTCTTCTTCTTTTTCTTCTTCTTCTGAAGTTCTCTTCCAAAGCTCCATCATTTCTTGAAAATCCTTTGATTCCAGGTTCTTGAAAGATTGTGTGAAATTGGAATACCATGAGAACTCTGACATTCCCAAAGCTCCCTCATTTCTTGAAAGTTAGTGTGAAATTGGATTATGTTCAACATTTCGAAATACCCCAAAAATGAAAATAATGTAACTTTTTATTTTATCTATTAGTTGAATCTGAAATCCATTCTATTTGTTGACAGAAGACCAAAAGACTATAGCTTCAGATGGTAGTGGCCTTCTCTATGTGAAGTTTGAGAGGCATTGTTTGATGGAAAGGCTTCTAGTTAGGGTGAAAAAACGTGAGAAGAAACAAAAGAAAAGGCCAGCTTTGACGTGGGAAGAATGGGAAGAAGAAAATGATACATGCCTTCTTGAGAATTATTCAGATGATTTAGACTTGGATATTCTGAACGTGTCTCTTTCTGAAACTGCCGAGCAACCATCAGATTTGCTCTTGCCACTGTTGAAGTACCAAAAGGAGTGGTTGGCCTGGTCATTAAAGCAAGAAGAATCTACATTCAAAGGAGGTATTCTTGCTGATGAAATGGGAATGGGGAAGACGGTTCAAGCCATAGCACTTGTGCTTGCTCAACGCGAATTAAAGAAACATTCCAGTATATTGTCGTCTTCACCCAGTGCTTCCCAGGAACTCCCAACAGTAAAAGGAACTCTTATTGTATGTCCTGTGATTGGAGTAATGCAATGGTTTCGCGAGATTGAACGTTGCACCACTAAAGGAAGCAACAAAACCCTTGTTTATCATGGCGCCAACAGGGAGAAATGTACATACAAACTGGAGGAATATGATTTTGTCATTACTACATACTACATTATTGAGGCTGACTATAGGACAAAAAGGTCAAAGCATAACAGCAAGAACTCAAAACCTCAGGTAGAAATAATGGACCAGAAAACAGATTCTACAGAAAAATGGAGTGATGATGGATCTGTTGATATTTCAGCCAGTGTTGGTGAAGATGTGTCCAGGAGAAGGTCATTTTTGCATTCAGTGAAGTGGGATCGCATCATTTTGGATGAGGCAAGTCAAACATTAACAGATCCATGGATTTTGTTGTTCATTCTCTTCAATTGGTTTCCCTGTATATGATGTTCATTTTCTGTTCATAAGATCTTTTAATGTAACTTGTAAGTTAGTAAGTACCAGACACTCTTCAAAATCGTTATAGATCCTCCCCTCGTAAGTTAGCTTTTGGGGTTGAGTTAGGCCCAAGTAACATATCTTACAAAGCTAGAGTTGAACAATGATGGTTCTTAGAATGTGAAGAGTCTTATATTGGCTCTTAGAATGCTGTGAAGAGTCTTATAGTGTAATGAATAATGTTGGTGAGAGCTCTATGACATTTTAGGTATTAACCTTTATCAGAATATAAGAACATGAAATTTATCTTTGTCCTGAAGTTAATTCAATGATTTGTTTAGCTGCTCATCATGTGAAATGTTATTTGAAATTCTAGGTAGATTGCCACTTTCTATTTTCATATCAGATCATGGATATTCTGCGAACTCTCCTCCTATATAGACTGATGCTGCATGATATTGTACTTTCTGCCTGATCTAGTCATATGAACTAGGCATTCATGAGAGTAGAATTTCTAAATTACATGTGATACAATATCTTTCATCTGCAATGTTTTATCCTGATTGCACTTCTGTGGTATAGGCTCATTATCTAAAGGATGCGGACTGCAACACGGCAAGAGCTGTTCTTGCTTTAGAATCTTCATACAAATGGGCCTTAACTGGTATACCCCTGCAGAACCGTATGAATGAATTGTACTCAATTGTAAGTTAAATCTGCTGTTTTAACATTTTCCATAACCTCTTATTGTTGTGAGGTTAATTACATTCTTTACTTTCGCACAGGTTCGTTTCTTACAAGCTAAGCCTTACGCTTATCACTTTTGCAAAGATTGTGATTGCAAAGCACTTGATTATAGGTAGACATAAAGTTTCTTTTTTTAAATCTCGATTCCTATCCCTGAGGGTGAAAAATGCAATGGCTCAAGATCTATTTTACTTAATATCTGTTACTCTTTGCTTCTCAACCAATGTTATTGAAACTGCCTGAAATCAATGTGTTCTTTGATAAATGTAATGTACAGCAGCTTCTCAACTAAGTGTGCACAGTGCCACCACAAACCTGCACGCCACTTTCTCTGGTGGAATAGAGTAAGTTAATAATTATATACATACTTCTGAGGCTTCATCATATTGCTAACATGGTAAAGTTGAAACATCTTCTCTTTCTAGTATATTGCAAAACCTTTAGAATCAATTCAATCCAATGCGACTGGTAGAGATGCGATGGTTTTGTTGAAGCACAAAATTCTGAAAAATCTATTGCTAAAACGTACCAAAAAGGAGAGAGCTGCTGATCTTGCACCTCCCCTGAAAACTGTGAGTTCTGTCTTACACTAATGTCGTGTTCATCAATTGGATAATAATCTTCTCATGGGTATAGCTTGTTACTTATTTTTGGATTCAGGTTACTCTGAGAATAGATTCTTTGGATGTGAATGAAAAGGCCTACAACCAACAACTGTTAGAAGAAACCATTGCAAAGTTGGATAAGTATGCTCTCTGATATTTTATTTTCGATCTTTTGGATTGCAAGTTCCACTTTGCTTGCGTCTTCCGCTGCAATTTTTCTGTTCACACTAAAGTAGCTTTTTCCCATCGAATCTATTTCATGGCATAGGATCATTTTTGTTTTTCCTTTTTTGGTTGCATATCCTGTTTTCTTGTCTTATGCATGAAGTCCTTGCATGGAATATGTTTCCTACAATTACTTGTTCTTAAGTAGTTTTGGAACATATTGGGTTAGTTTCTAGGTATAATAAAGACATAAGATTTTACAAGTCATTTTCTTCCCATAAAATTCTCAAATCATTTGAGTCAATACCTCCTGCAGAAAGTACAAAAAGGATATTTTTATTCTAACCATATCTTCCCACGTTGTATTTTTTGCAGATATCCTAGGGATGGAACTCTGAGAAAGAACTATCGCTCTATAAATGCACGCCTACAGAAGGTAGCAAAACAATGTTGTATAGAAATTTCAGGGCTAAAACTTCTAAAACAATTTATCCATTTTTTATTGGAATCAAGGTATTTAGTGCAAATAGTAGAAGCATTCTTTATCCTTTTAAACTAGGACTGATGAGCAAGGACTGATGAGCATTATTGTACAATGAACAGCTTTAGAGATTAAGGCCAAATTAGGATAAGTCATCCGAGAATCACTGATAAAATACTCACAGAAGAATTAATCAAGCTATCAATTGTTTGATTTTGTGTTATTCCTAGATCCTAGTCTGATCTATCTATCGTCCCTCTAATTTTTATTGCTTCAACATCTTCATGTGTATTCTTGTTGTTTGAGGGTTTTGCCTTCAAGTTGTTTGATCCTACATATATATGATTGTTCTGCTGCTGCTTTTATATTTTCATCTTCTATTTCCTATTCAATTTTCTGCTGTAATTTTCATATTAATGTATTCTCGTAATAGTTTCATCACTATAGTATTACATTGTTTTAGTTTTATTGAAGTCTTAGATTTGAAATTTGGATGGGTGGATATATATTTGGACGATAATAATGGACAGTTAATACAATTTGGTCAAGGGAATTATAAAACCACAGGAAATCTAGCGACCAACTGTAAAATCGGTATAAAGGTTGGACTATGGAGAGACTTATTTAATGTGTTGTGAAGTACAGCTTTTCATATGACTGCTAAAAGTTTTTATGGATATTGTGTAGTTTTACCTTCGAATACATGAGCTTAAATACAAACATTTTTTTTTTTGCTTCTTCTGTTCAGGCAAATTTGGTTGTGGCAAATGTCTGACTAATGTCTTTACTTAATTGGCAGGCAGTTAATCATCCTTTCCTTGTGGAACATAACGTGGAAAAAGGAGTTTCTAATTCTGAACCTACTATCAAAGGGTTTAGATCCTCAAGTATATTGAACAAGATTCACCTCGATGATTTCCGGACAAGCACTAAAATAGAAGCTCTGGTATGAAATTACATTCTATGCTATCATCATATGTATTCTCCTCAGTTTGCTTTTCTTCTTTGTCTTGCGTGTTTCTTTCCTTATCACAAAGAGAGGAAGGAAATGAAGTGAGGCCTATGCATTAAATATATTTCCCATTTCAAGTCTGAAATGAATGAATGCCTAGTGTGCTCAACTCTTTGATTCTTCTACTTCAATAATATTGCTACAGTATTTGTATTTTGATATTACGGAACTCCATCATGAGTTTCAAAGTGAAGGGTGTCTGATAAATGCATGCTTGATGTTCATTTCTGCTTCTTTTTTTTTTAAATGTAGAGAGAAGAAATTATGTTCATGTTTGAAAGAGATGGCTCTGCAAAAGGAATAGTTTTCAGCCAGTTTACACCATTTTTGGATCTGATACAATATTCTCTTCAGAAGGTAAGATATAAAGATATTTTTTTGTTCTTCCTTTTCATTTTCCCATCCATCTTTTCTTGTCAGTTTGTAACAAAAAATAAGCTTTTCATATGTGTGTTTTGGCAGTCGGACATCAAATGTGTTCAATTAGTTGGATCCACATCTGTTTCTGCAAGATATGCAGCAGTTACCAGATTTACTGAGGATCCAGATTGCAGGATATTGCTTATGAGCTTCAAAGCTGGAGGTGTTGCCCTCGATCTTACAGTTGCATCACATGTAAGGGATCTATTATCCTTCTCTGTGGATTTCTAGTTGCTTCATTCCTGTTGCGCATTATATCTCCTGTTGTGTTGTTCATTTGATGTATAAAGAACCACTATGACTTGTAATCATCTATTAAGTAAGTGCATGAAAAGTGGCTCACATCTTCTTGACCTATGCTTAGGTTTTCTTGATGGATCCCTGCTTGAATCCTGATGCAGAGCAGCAAGCACAAGATAGAGTTCATCAAATAGGGCAACATAAACCAGTCAGGTGTGTTTTGCATTTCTTGTATTGTTATGCCCTTGAATGCCTCTTATTTTGTCTCCTCATTACTAGGATTGTGAGATTTATTATCAAGGATACAATAGAAGAAACGATCTTAGAGTCGCAAGAGAAGAAGAAATATCTTCAAAGGCAAGTGTCTGTTTCTTACAATTTTAGATTGTTATATATATTCTCTCATAACCAGTTTTCGATTCCATTTTGGATTTATACTCTGACATAATGAACTTCCAAATTTGATTGCAGGATGATCAGTCATTCTTTTGAGGCTTGGAACAAACTGGCATTCGAGGAGTGGCAATGGTTATTTGAGAGAGATTTTCGTTAGTGTTACAAACTGTACATAGACGCATTATCATAGATAGGAACATATTTTGAGATTTTCTGATTTTGTTTCCTTAGATAGATTTGCTTCTGATTTTGTTTCGTTAGATAGATTTGCTTGTACACATATAAATAACTCTCGTTCTTGGAATAATATGAGTAGGAAGATTTTTCCATTGTCTCTATATTTTACATGGTATCAAAGCCACTAGGGCTCACCATTGTCCAAATATCTTCTTGGTCTGTGAGGGGACATCTTTGTTTGCAGAAAACTTATTATAGGTCTTGTTAATTTGGTTGCAGTTACCTGTAGTCATCTACAATCTATTTTTAAATCCTTTTGGACTAAACATTAGTTCAAAATGTTTGGTTCTAGTCCATCATCTGAGAAAATGATTTGGGTTTCAGCCAATGAGTTTGCTAAATTCTGTCAATATCATAAATCAGTAAAGAATCCGCTTTTGACGTAGAAACTTGATAGTGTTTTGTAACCAACTATGTTAATTAAGATGATAAATAAGATTTGAATTTCTACTGATAGAAACAAAGGAAGGAGTACAAAAAAGAGCAACAAGGGTGGTGTGGACCTTTCAAATGTCGTGTGCCTAGAATTAATCATTAGTGAAAATATTTCTACAAATTGATTTCCAAAGAAAAGATTATTTCCTTTTCTCTACTTGAAAATACTCTAGGATACAGATATTAATATAGCTCAATCAGGCAAAGCAGATCCTCTCTCAAGGTTATTCTTGATCTCCAAGGTGTATTTTCCAAAGGCACGCTCAATCTTTTTATTGAAATGCTCGTTACGATCATTAATAGAGTCAATGTCTTTCTCTTCATGGAACTTTCTCCTCCGACTAAATGATTGGCTCTTCTCGTCCCTGTCCTTTAGCTCCTTCACCATCCTCTCTATCTTGTCGTCTGACAATTTTGGAGCCTTTCCATACTGGAGACTTGAAGCTTCTCGATAAAATTCTGGATCAGTTTCCTTCATTCTATTGTACTCATCTACATCAACAGCAACATTCTTTGTCCGCTTCTTGTATGCATTGTATAGCGTCTTCTTATTAAAAACATCCCAACCAGCTGGAGCAGGCTCCTTCTCCCATTTCTTATACTTTGTCTCTGCAGACTCTTGTGTATCTAGCATATATGCCTTGCTCATATCTAACCCTTTGGCATCCAACAAATTCCCAATTTTCTTCTTCCTCTCTTCAATCCATTTTTGCTTGGACATTCCTCTACACTCTGCAGGTGGAGCTTCTGTTTTTTTCTTCTCTACTACCATTGCAGATTGATTCGCTTTTCTTGCCTCATTCATTTTTAACCTCAATTCAAATAACTTCCTCTTTCTCCCTGTTATCAGATTCACCGACTCTTCTCCCATATTATCCTCTCCATCATCACTGTGACTTTCAACTCCATCTCTTTCATCGGAGCGATGAACATCAACCGTATTATTAGCTTGCAACACACCTGTTTCAGCTTTGATCATTTGCTTCTTTATTTTCGCTATTATTTTGAAGCAATATTCACTGCATTCATGATAAGGGTTCGAACCATTCCCACAATTTGGGTGAACTCTTCTTTCGTCAGTACTCATGTTCATAGAGCAATTAGAGATGAGAGGGAGGAGGCTTTATAAAATAACACAAGTATCTTACTATATGAAAAAATATGTAATAGAACACCCTTATTTATAATACCAAGTAACCAAATTAAATTAGAATTAGAAAATCTATTCCTATATAAACTAGGACAAACAAATTCTAACTAGACATAATTAAATAAGTATCAAGTAACAAATCCTAAACTCTCTAGGATTCCTACACTTAATTTCCTAAAAAGTTTAGGCAGTCTCTTTTCTCTTTATTGTTAGCTTAAGATTATAGTACTAACTTTTAGTTAATTTCCAATCATTTATAATTTATATATTGTTATTATAATATAGAGCTTATTGTCTTTTTCTAATAGTATTTTCCATATATTTTAGGAATCTTTTTCTAAATTCTAATAGTCTTTCCCATATATTTTAAGATTTTTTTTCTAATTGTCTTTCCCATTTATTTTTTCTCATAAATTTTCCCATATAGTTTAGGAGTAACATTAATTCTCTTATTATTTTCACAGAAAAAGGAAACTACCGTTACTTATTACATATTCCTACCGCCTACGTAGTTTTTTTCTTAAGTCCTATTCCTTTCTTTCAAATCCTATTCCTAGTCGAATTTGAATTGGTTTCTTCTTTAAATAGATTAAAAGTTTGCAAATCAAATTGACAAATCAAAATCAAAACCAAAATCAAAACCAAAACCATGGATGAAGTGAAACAAATAACAGAGAAGCTACGGAACAATCGAGCCCAATATATGGGTCGACGTAAGTTTTTCAATAAATTAGAGATAGAACAGAGTAAAAAACGTGAAGAAGAAAAACATGAAGTCGAAGCGAAATCCCAGCAACATAATAATCATAAATCTTACTTGTCAACCGTCAAATCGGAATCTTCTTCATTAATTTCCCTTCCGCTGCAAGAAGTTGTGCGCCGCCTTAGGGTTTTGAAACATCCTGTAACTTTATTCGGAGAAGATGAAGAGGCAAGGTTTGCTAGGTTGAATCTTGTGTTGAAAGCTGGATTGTTTGAAGTTGATGAAAGTGATATGACGGAAGGGCAAACAAATGACTTTTTGCGAGATATGTTGGAATTGAAGAAGTCAGGGATTTTGAAGCGGAAAGCCACAGATCAGGATAAAGATGAAGATTTGAAGAGGATGAAAACTAATTTTGAGGATTTGTGTGATGAGGATAAGATTTTGGTGTTTTACAAAAAGTTGTTGAATGAGTGGAATCAAGAGCTTGATGATATGAGTTCTGAGGCTAAAAAGCAGACAGTGGTGGCTACTTTTATGCAGTGTGCTAGGGATTTGAATCCGTTATTTGATTTATGCAGGAAAAGGTTACTTAATCATGACATTAGGAAAGCATTAGTTGTGATGGTTGGATGTTGTATGAATAGAGAATATAGTGCTGCAATGGATCAATATCTTAATAAGATAGCAATTGGTAATGCACCTTGGCCTATTGGTGTTACTATGGTTGGTATTCATGAACGATCAGCACGTCAGAAGATTCACACAAATAGTGTTGCTCATGTCATGAATGATGAGACAACTAGGAAGCTTCTGCATTCAGTTAAAAGACTGGTGACATTCTGCCAACGACGCTACCCAACAATGCCATCCAAATGTATGGAGTTCAATAGCCTTGCAAATAGCAGTGACTTGAACTCTCTGCGTGCACAAGAGTCGACTTGTCAAGCCTTCCAATAATGCCTAGGTCTGTACAAGGAATTTCTCTTCTAACTGTTAACTAATGGTCATGGAGTAGTATTGTTTGGGATTTTTATAATATAAGGATACTGGATATCAAGTGTTAATTTTAAATTACAAAGGGCAGATTCTCAATTATAACAATTATGACAAATATTCTTCATAGCTACTTTGCAATATTTTGTACTTGGTCATACAAATGGATTGCCAATATCTATAGAAGAAGTTGGGCTTCTCATAGCTTGGATGAGGACAATATTTTTGGATTCATCTCCCTTCTAGGTTTTTTCTATAAACTATGTAAAGATTATATGAGCTTTGATATTCCGAAATGAGTCTCAACTTTTAATTTACAATGTCAAACCTCCGTGGAGGCTTAAATTAAAAACACATACAAATAGATAAGTTTATTCATTAACTTGGATTTAACTGGCATTTATGTTCTCTAATTTTGGATGTGCACAAGTAGACATTTAAATTTGTATAAAATTGAACAAATAGACATATGTGCCCTACAAATCAGTTTGAGGGTATTTTACGAGAATTGTCACATAGGACGTGTTTTTCTAAAACTTTATACAAGTTTGAGTTTTTATTTGTGCACCTTCAAAGTTGAAAGACATAAATGACAAATAAACCAAGTTAAAGAACACGCTTATGTATTATGTCAATTTATATATATATATATATATATATAAAGCTGAATCTAGACCAGACTGATGTGACACCTCTCAATGGCCATCATTTCTATTTATCTATTTTCTCCTCTTTTTTTAACATTTTAATTTCATTTTTATACATAATTTATTTAAGACTAATGCAATAAATATATAATCAAGCCTTCATAGTAACCACAATTGATTTTTATGACCACTCTTAATTCATCATTAAAAAGACAATAATGAAAGAACATTAGTGTGAGCAAATGGCAAAACCATTTTAATTGATTTAAAACATTTAAAAAAAAATCAATGTTAAGATTAATCCTTATCATTTATAATAAAAGACTCTTTATTTTCATTTCAATAATTTCTTTCAGTTACAACATAATTCTGTATTACTTAATTGTAGAATTTGAAAGATTTCTACACCATCAAAATTTGAAAACAACTATATAAACAGAATACAATATACATTCACAATCTCAATTTTTTCATGAATCAATATGAAATTTATGTAATATAAATTTGCAGAAATAAATAGACAAGAAAGAATGAGTCTAAAGAAGAAGGCCAGCACATTTCAAGATTATGACCACTCTTAATTCATCATTAAAAAGACAATAATGAAAAAACAATAGTGTGAGCAAATGGAAAAATCGTTTTAATTGATTTAAAACCTTAAAAAAAATCAATGCTAAGATTAATCCTTATGTATAATAAAAGACTCTTTATTTTTATTTCAATAATTTCTTTCCGTTACAACATAATTCTGTATTACTTAATTGTAGAATTTGAAAGATTTCTACACCATTAAAATTTGAAAATAACTATATAAACATAATACAATATACATTCACAATCTCAATTTTTTCATGAATCAACATGAAATTTATGTAATATAAATTTGCAGAATAGATAGACAAGAAAGAATGAGTCTAAGGAAGAAGGCCATCACAATTCAAGATTATTTTGTAATCTCAAACCATGAACATTACTAATGTCTTGTGTTTTTTGTAGAAATGTTGGAATCAACAACACATCATATTAGATGAACAACTCTTCGTTGATTACCTTTCAAGATACCATTCATGTGATTTAACAAAAACAATCATCAGGTTGCTGCTAAGCGTTCAAAATTTGACGAACATCCGAGAGTGAAGCAAGAAGAAGAAAAGAAACAGGAATTGATACTTTTGAAGAAGTTTTAGCCTAAATCTACGAACGGTTAATTTGATAGGTAAAATTTTCAACCCAACTCTTGTATGAAGGCTGATTTTTCTTCTTTTGTTCTCTTCCTTTTTTCACTGAAATACTTTGAATTTGAATAACAAAAAAGTGATACTATTTTAAGAAAGTATTGATATTGAGGACTTTTACATAAAATTAGAAAGATACAAAAAGAAAATAATATAGAGTGCTGAAGGAGAGAAAGAAAAATGAAAAGAAACATAGAGTGATAAGAAAAATAGAGATATCAAATAAAATAAGAAGAATAAAGGCTCCATATATATAATATTGCCAAAATTAAAGTTTAATGTACAAAGAATAATTTATTTATTTGTTCCATATATAACTCTATATATGTTCCATATATGGTTTTCCGAAATTAATATGTTGTTCCATATATCAGTCTTAATATATTCTATATATATATTCTCCCTAAATTTATAGAGAACAATAATAAATTATTTAAATAGTAGGAGATATTATTTAAAAAGACAAACAAAAAGAGAGATGGTAATTTAATTTTAATTCATTATAAGGAGAAAAAGAAAAAAAAAATGGCTTCAGTTTTTAGAGTAAAATTTGGAGATTCAATTTGTAATTAAGGAAAGCACAAATTAATGTGTTAAGAAAAAGAAAAAAGAAACAAAAATGAAAAAGAAAGGCATAAAGGAAAGAAAAAAAAGGACTACCGAAAATTTGAAAAATTGATTGTATTAATTTCTTTTTATTCTATTTCCTTTTTTAATTTATTTCAGATTATATAAAATCCATACAAAAGAAAACATACTTTATATATAGCATTATATAACAAAATAAATAAAAGGTATGATTGAATACATGTAAAAAAATATTAATAAAGATTTAAAGACTAGAATTTGAAGACATGATACTTCACAAATTAATTAATACTATGTGTAGTATTTATATAACAAGAAATTATAAATTAAATATTTATATTTGTAATTCTTGAATATATTGATGAATACATTCATTTTGTTACTAGAATGTTATTTAGTAAATTCATTGATGTTCATAATTTGTATAAAATTTGTTTATGAGAGTGATGTAGTACCTTTTATAGGCAAAATAAAAGTGATATTTTTAGTTTATTTAATTTGTAATTTTGTCTTCGTTATTATCATTTTTTTGTTTTTCATTTTGTAATTTATGAGTTTTTTTGTTTGATACTTATATTGAAGTTCGAATAATCTGAATTCAAGTATTGTAGAGCCCATTTATATTTATATTTTTTAAAATTGTAAGAAAAATGCTTATGCAGGTGTAAAGATGTAAGTTCATTCACATATTTATGGTTCATATGGATATAGATTCTATAGCATAATTAAGAAAGGAACTAGAGGTATAAACGTAATAAAAATCCTCATACACTATATCTTCTAAATAAATTACATTTACTAATTCACTCAAATATCTATTGTTTAAAGGTTATTTTATTTTCATAAAAAATAGGGTATACTAAATTTAAATATATATATTTTANTATATATATATATATAAGTGCTATAGTAAACTCCATGCTACGGGTATCACATGTTTAAAATCACAATTCCAAAAAATAGAATTGCTTATTAATGATTTTCATGCTCAGTCAAATAGATTTAAATAAATTAATTTTAACTTTATGGAATCACTTACCCATGGTAAGTCAATACAATTCGATATGATATGTATTTTATGGTAGAATTGATTTTTTTAGTCCAGTCACAACTTTTATGTCTTCTTTACGACATATTTTTATTTGTCCACATAAAAGATGTTTTCTTATATTCATTTTGTAAGTGACGAAGATATATTAATTCCTCTGTTTTTACACTCGACTAATTTTACATTATATATACATAAATGATTGGTTCTAACACATTTATGTGCTTACCAGATGGCACCCTTTCTAGAAGGGTGTCTTTGTCTTTTTTTTCTTGTCGGAGAGGAAAAGGAGAAGTTAGTGTGGTGGAAATCAAGAGTATTCTTGTTGTATTCATTTCATTAAATAAAGGGTCACATTTCACCACGCCTGCCTTTCAGCTAAATTCTTGTGCAGCAGAGGTATAAAATAAAATGGCTTAAATAGGCGGGTTGGGTTGAAATTGGAGATATTAAAAAGAGTAAATTTTAGGAATAATAAATATACTAATCATATTAGCGCTACAGTTTTGCTATTTGCGCTCTATTGTCAAATTATGTTTGCTATAGAGCATCTGATTTGTATAAATTGCAATGATTTGTATAAATTGGGCGCTATAAAACTAATGTATAAAACTATGACAGTATATATAACACATTAAATTCCTTAGGGAAAGGAAACATAAAGTAATGGAGATTGCTGCTTACTTCTTAGTCTTATTTTTATTAGCAATTACTTTTGTAATATATGCATGGAGATTGTTGGACTGGGCATGGTTTATGCCAAGGAAACTGGAGAAATGCCTTAGACAACAAGGTCTTAAAGGGAACTCTTACAAATTGATTTTTGGAGACATCAAAGAACTGTCGAAAAGCATTGAAGATGCTGAGTCCAAACCATTGAATGTCTCTGATGATGACTTAACGCCCAGAATTCTCCCTTATTTCGTTCAAACAATCAAAAAATACGGTACGCTTTATGGTTTTCTCATGTATCTTTTTTGGGGTTTTAATTCACGCTGCAAGTCACATATGGAGTTAAGCTATCAATGAAGACTTCATTTCAGAGCTCGAATTCGAAATCTTTGGTTAAGTTCTCGTTTGACTATAGATTTTGAAGTTGAAGCTTGAGAATTGAGTTTTAGAAGTCGTTACTTTTTTAACTTAAAGTTGTTTTGCTTGGGAATTTTTGAAGTTATATGAGTAAAAGCGAAATTTTTCCACTGAGTTTTTGGAACTTGGAGATAGATTTTCAAAGTTTGATTCAAATCTATGGTCAAACAGATATTTGTAGATAATTTTTTAAAAGTTTTGATCCAAAATCTATGATCAAACGCTAGGTAAGGATAGATGGGTGCTTACCCGCCCACAACAACATGATCCAATGGCTCAGCTATAGTATCAAGCTAGGTACGAGTTCAGATAAACTAGTTGCTTTTGCTTGGACTATATATTTATAATAAGAAATTTATTAAATATGCATATATATTTAGGTTCAAATCCAACAAGTATAACGAGAATCTAGCTATAAATTAAATTTCAAATTTTAACTCCGCCTCTTTCTGTACTTGTGGAAAGTAAGAAAAGTTGAGCTAAGATTTGGACTTGCAATATTTTACAGGTAAAAACTGTTTCATATGGATTAGGCCAAAGCCTTCGGTAATTGTAGGGGACCCTGAGGTAATAAGGGATGTGTTTAACAAACATGCTCTCTATCAAAAGCCAAAATCAACTCCCCTGACCAAGTTGCTGGCACAAGGAATTGTAAGCTATGAAGAGGATAAATGGGCAAAGCACAGGAAAATTCTCAATCCTGCTTTTCATATGGAGAAGATAAAGGTATTTTTTTCATTCCTCTCCCTCCCGAAAGCAAAATATATTTTCACGTAGGGGCGAAGTTAGGAGGCGGAAAGGGTTCATTCGAATACCCTTTTGTTGAAATATCACACACTATATATAAGGTTAATTTTTTTTTTTATGTATGTATAGTAGATGTTGAATCCCCTTGGCATCTTGGTGTGCTTAATCTTTTTAGATTTTGAATTTTCTTAGTGAAAATGCTGGCTCCAATCCACCAAGGTCCACGTGGTTGGCGTATGAGAAAAAACTCACTCTTACATGCGTAACATTTTGAAGATATAATATAAGTATTAGCAATTTAAGATTTTAAATAAGATAGTCACACAATTCACCAAAAATTACTTCACTTGTATAGTATAGTTGTATTGATTATCACAAATCCATGATATCTTTTTTTTTCCCCAGAAGCTCTCATCCTTTTTGCTCCTTTAGTGACTCTAACCCCACAATCTTAGGGCTGAAGGTGAGGGATTTACGAGCAACTTCCTCTTGTCACAAATCCATGATATCAACTCTGCTTTCATTCTGTTTTCTGTCTAGCTTGCAAATATGGCCTAAGTTTTTTGAGGAGATAATATTTCTACAAGATGCAGTTGGTTTAATTTGTATTAATGAGTGGTTTACAAATGCGTAGGATATGCTTCAAGCAGTTCATTTGAGCTGCAGTGAAATGGTGAGCCAATGGGAGGAGGTTGTCTCAATGAAAGAATCGTCCACCGAACTCGATATATGGCCTTACCTTCAAAGATTGACTAGTGATGTAATTTCTCGCACAGCCTTTGGCAGCAACTATGAAGAAGGTCGAAAGATATTTGAGCTTCAAAAAGAACAAGCTGAGCATGTCATTGAAGTTTCTCGCACCTTATATATTCCGGGATGGAGGTAACACGACGCCCTTTTTCCATAGTTGAAGTTATGTATTACAAAGTTCATCACTAATCTGTTGCTAAATGGTCCCTAGCTAACATATTTTTTGGTAATGGTTGCTAATCCATCCTTAAATAGGATCATCGACAAGTTTTTGTTGAAGTTGTATGCCACTAATACCTATGTTTGATATTTCTATAACGCCTGCGATGACAAGTTGAAACACATTGATAAAGTAAAAACTCTTTGTGTGTATATAAATTAAACCATTCTTTCCCATAGCTATATATATATCCGAATATAACAGGAAAAGAAGTTTAAAATAGTGATTATTTGATGGTGATATACATGTTTTTGTGTGTTAAACTAATGTAGGTTCTTGCCAACTAAGAGAAACAGAAGGATGAAGGAGATTGAGAGAGAAGTTCAAGCAACAATTAGGGGAATTATTGATAAAAGAGTGAAGGTGATGAAAGCAGGGGAGGCCAATACTGATGACTTATTAGGCATATTGTTGGAATCCAACTTTAAAGAAATCGGGCAACACAGTAATAAGGATTTTGGTATGACTATAAAAGAGGTTATTGAGGAGTGTAAGTTGTTCTATTTTGCTGGACAAGAGACAACCTCTGTATGGCTTGTATGGACTATGATTTTGTTAAGCAGGCATCCAGATTGGCAAGTTCGCGCAAGAGAAGAGGTTTTGCAAGTCTTTGGAGATGGTATGCCAGGATTTGATGGATTAAATCGCTTGAAAGTTGTAAGTTATTTTAGCTTGTTTACCTTCCTTTTAATTTCTATATCTCCGCAACACATGGTTTTAATTTTACTTAGCTTCGGATGAAGGATTTAAACTTAGGTTCTTAGCATTCAACTCATTGTTACACACTCGGACACTCTCCATTTGTTCCATTTTGTGTGACAGACTTGTCTTTTTAGTTTGTTCAGATAACTTTTCAATTACCCTTGATGAAACACCTTTATAGCCATAGAAATAACATGGAATGTTTATGATCACAAGTTTTAAAAGTCTTCTTTTATATTTAACTCTATGCCCAATCAAATAGTGAGAATGCGTGTGTTTATATTGTTTGTGGAAAATATTAGATTCATTTGACCCCGTTCGACATAGGCTCCATCTGTCTTTGGTTCTATGTTCTTGATTTCCTTATTACTATGCTAATTCAATGCTGAACTCATTTTAACAATAGGTGACAATGATTTTGCACGAGTCGTTACGGCTATATCCACCAGTTGGTGCACTTGGTCGAAGGATTACAACTAAAACGAAGCTAGGGGAACTAAATTTACCAGCAGGAGTGATGCTGTCTTTACCAACAATTTTAGTGCATCATGACAAGGAAATATGGGGCGAAGATGCAACAGAGTTCAAGCCAGAGAGATTCAGTGAAGGCATTTCAAAGGCAACAAAGGGCCAAATGACGTTTTTCCCATTTGGCGCGGGACCTAGGATATGTATTGGACTGAACTTTGCAATGATAGAAGCGAAGATGATTATTGCTATGATTCTGCAACGCTTTGCGTTTGAACTATCTCCTTCGTACACTCATGCTCCACAGTCTGTAATAACTATGCAACCCAAATATGGTGCTCCTCTAGTGTTGCATAGATTGTAAGTTGAGACTTACATGAATTGTCTTACATTGAATTAATAACTATGTCAAACAAGCATAATTAAGTTGATTTGTATTGCAGCTTGGGTCCCTGCTTTCATTCGATCATAGGCTATATCTAAGTAATGGAAAAGGCCCAAATATTTCATTGAACTTTGATTTTATCTATGTCATCCGTTAAAAGTTTGACTCAATTATGCCATTTTTGTTAAATTATGTGTTGACACCCAATTTTGGACCTTCGCAATAGGATTAATCAACGAGCTTCTTAAATTCCAAACGATTTGATATAATTAGTTTTTATAAAGTTCAAAATATTTTTCAAGTTGCTTTTATTTAATTTTTATCATTTTTTTAATAATTTTTAAAGTAATATATATGTTTTATATAGCTTTGTATATAATTAGTATAGTTTATGAATATTCGAAAATCGTCTCAAAAGATTTTGTTTTAATTAGATATTTGGTTAATTAGTTTAGTTATATAATACTTTATATTTTAAATTATTTAGTTTATAATTAAGTTAGTTATTTATTTCGTTAGGATTAAGAAGCTCAGTGATTAATTGATACTAATTCGTCTCATTTCAATTTTGGCCGAAATCAACCAATCACCTCAATTTGATCGAAATTGCAATTCATGTGATTATTTTCTTAAGTCAAATTGACCACATTCTAGGCTTCCTTTTTAAGACCAATTTCATCCTATATTCCGAGACCCAATTCTATTTGGAAAAATCACGCCCTATACACATTTAAGAGTCAATTTTACGGGTTTTAAACATACTTTTAAAAAATTCTTACTTATAACAGTTTATTTACGAGTTATGACATATCATTTAAAGTTAATTTTATTTAAAAATCAATTTCCATTTATTTAATAAATGATTAATCTATTTATGGTTTTTTATTATTAATTAATAATATGTAATTAAATTGATTTTTGTTCCTTTTTTAAATCTGAAATTATCAGTTACATAGATATAGGGGTTCACCTACAACAAGTTTCCTTCTTTACCATTACCACCTCCCATACGTTAATCCCACCCCCTCCAAACCGCCCATACGTCAATCCCTCCCCCCTCCCCCCACGCTCATCCAATTCTACACGCCATTAACACACTAGCCCAATTTTACCTTCATCTATCACATCTTTCTCACCACCAAACTACACCAACTTTACAATCCTCCATTCAATTTAGTTTTTTCAACAAAACCATGTTGAAGAAAACGGTTGTAACTCCTAGAAAGATCCCTCGATTAGTCGAAGGAACTTCTACGGATGAAGTTCATGCTCCATCTTTCAACATTTTGACTCAAACACCGCTGCCAAACATTGTTGAAACTCCAGCTAGGGGTGATTCATCTCTATTGAAAGATCAAAAACAGAAAAAAATGACTCAAATAAAAGGGTGAGTCCGATAAATCAAAAGGGGAAGAAGAGGAAAGGGAAAAATGTTGAAACCCCTTTTGATTCTGATTCTGATTCTGATTTTGTTACTGAATCAAAAAAGAAAAAAAGAAAAAAAATAATGAATGTTGAAGTTGCTCAGTCGTCAAAACCATCTACAGGAAGATCCAGAAAAAAGAAGGAATCAGAAGTCCCAACACCTAAAAAAGACAAAAAAAATTGTTAGGGTAAATATTGTGTTCAATTTATTTTCACATTAATGAAACTACTGATTTTTTCCTAAAAATATCACATTATTCTTATATTATTTTCGAAATAGTTGTTTGGATGAAACGTGTATGAAATCTGATTAATATGTGTATGATTCTGATTAAACAGTTGATTGTTGGATATTGTATGATTTGTGATATAATAGTGGTATACAAATGGTATGAATTGTGTTTTAACAGTAGTGTGATTGTCTATTAACTGTATATACAAAGAGTGAGAATGGCGCGATCAGTGAGAGTAAAGTTACTGGTACGATTGCTAACAAATTTGGTGGACCTCGCATAGCAAAAGAACATGTTTCGGATACCACCAATTATCCTACACCAAGACCACATACAAGAAATTTGAAATAGTTGATTGCACCTTCTACTTTTTTAGAATTACATGTTTTTTTTCTACTTTTAACAACTTTTTTGTATTTAAGTATTTGATGATATATAATATCATATGATTTTTTCCAATCAGATATCATCTACATATGAATTACTGTTTGGCTATTATAATTTGAGGATACTAGTAATATACAGACTTCATACCATTTGGATTCACTATTTTAAAATATCAGTGTGAATCCAAATTGTACAATTAATGGATGAAACGTGTGTGAAATTTGATTAATATGTGTATGACATTGAATTTAATGTTTGATGGTTGGATATTGTATTAATTGTGATATAATATTGTTATACAAATGATATACATTGTGTGATTATATGAAATTGATTTATTGTTAGTATAATATGTGTGATATAAACTGAAGTTCGTGTTGGAATGAAACTTGAATAAGATTGGTAAAAAGTTTGTTATATATTACACTATATTTACACTATCTTATATATTAATCTGGAATAAATTTTATTTCCAAGTATATTAAATCTGTATAAATAATTAATGAATCGCGTATATGAAATCTGGAATCTAAAATCTGAAATTTGTACAAATATTTACACTATCTTATATATTAATCTGGAATAAATTTTATTTTCAAGTATATGAAATCTGTATGAATAATTAATGAATCACGTATATGAAATCTGGAATCTGAAATCGGAAACCTGTACAAATAGTTACACTATCTTATATATTAATTTGGAATAAATTTTATTTCCAAGTATATGAAATCGTAAAGAAATCTACATTAGCTTTCTTTTGATCTAAAAAAACCCGCACACCAACATCATTGTGGATACTAACAGGGGGACATCTATCACTAACTATATATTTTATCTCTATATTGTGAATATTAACATCTATCATTAGTTGCGATGTTATCGCACTTACTAGACCACTATAAAGACTAGAATACTCATATATAATCCCCTCCATCTGAAAATCAACATATTTCCCTGTTTCATTAAAAAAAAAATAACAATTAGTCTTACATAATACAAAAAAAAAAAACAAAATTATACACACTTGTCATTATTTTTTCATACAAAAATTATTCAAACAGTAAACTATAAACAGATTTCATTAAAAAATAAAATTTCAGATTTCATACCCACTTAATACAAATTTCATACATACAATCATCATTTATACCAAATTTATACATTTCTCATACCAAATAGTTCATTCCTTTCACACAAATTTATACATAATTGACAAAACTTATATAAACAATAACATTTCACATTTCATACCAACTTAAAACATTTTTAATACACTTATTCAAACTTCAAAATAACTTTTTTTACTAACTAGTTAACACACTTTGATACCAACTTAAAACAACTGTCATACAATTCTTCAATACACTTTCGTACCAAATTAATTACAATTACACAAACAAATTCATTCAAAACTATACATTTTAATTCATTTTTTCACGAAAAAAACCAGTTATCAATAATATGGTGACACTAAACCACTACCAAAAAACAGAAACTTACCAAGATAATCACTAATATTACAATTTCACAACAACTAATAAGTATTATGAACAAAACGTATTGTTTATACAAAAAAAAATATCACATTCAATATAGTGGCGATTTACAGTTCATTTTTTTTTTCTATTTCATTGAAATCCAAATAAAAATAGTAAACAATTAAAAATACTCACCTGAAGCAACGCATCTTTCGCCATGTTTAATTAATATTGATACGTAGTTGTCCATCACAAAAAAAACAAGTTTTTTCAACAAAAAAAGAATTCAATTTGTCGCCAGTGACAATTTCTGGAAGAAAAACGAAGAGAGAGAAATGTGAAAGAAAAATGGATAAAATTTGATTTTTAAATTAATTTTAACAAATTGGAGTGAATTAAGGAAACTGAATATTCTTAATTAGTTTGAAATTCCTTAATTCATGCTAATTAATAATTATCGTAAATTAATTCAAATTTAAGATAATCCCTATTTCCGTTTTTTTCATTTTTTCCTTCAGAAACGTTTTATTTTAATTTCTTTTTATCTTTTTATTCTTTTTAAATCAAATGTTTTTAATTATTAAAAATAACTTTTTTTTTAATAATATGTTACAACCTGAAATTTTTAATGTTATAACTTGAAAGTCTAAATCTACTGCTATAACTCGAAAATATTAGTATAATATATGTCATATTAGAAATTTTCACACTCTATTTCTAACAGCCATTTCCAATTAAGCCCAAAAGTTCATTCCTTCTTTGCACTAATAACAGTCCAGCCCATTCCAAATTGAACAGAAACCCATCCAAATAACAACTTCAACAGCAACGCATACCAACCGACCCCACAAGTGTCTTCTTCCTCGCGAGAACCCAGCGAAATCGCGACCCAGTCCAGCAACGCTCCAAACAACGATTCCAGTGACCTCGCGCGTGTCCGACCTTCCCCATCTCTCTCTCTTTATCCTCTTGTACGAGTAATGTACTCGATTTTTCCAGCTGTCTCCATCTTGACGCCTCACTCGTCCTTGCTCGAAATCAAGCGTCCCTCGTCAATTTTTCCGTTGAGAATGGTACGTTACAGCTCACACCTTATCCTCTAAGAATTTCAAAATTTGCAGCAGTCCCACATCGTTTCCCCCCTCAATTTCAACCCAGAAATTGTCCTACATAATCCCTTCTCTCTTCACTGTCCAAAGGGGGAGTTTTTTGGGAAACGGGAGAGTACCCTAAAAGGTTTGGGAAATCTTGGTTCAATAGTTTAATCTTTGTGGCTTTTCTGGCAGTCAGGACGGCTCAACGTATTTGGAGGCCTAAAGCGAAATTTCNCGGGAGAGTACCCTAAAAGGTTTGGGAAATCTTGGTTCAATAGTTTAATCTTTGTGGCTTTTCTGGCAGTCAGGGACGGCTCAACGTACTTGGAGGCCTAAAGCGAAATTTCAATTAAAGGCCTAAAATCTTTTAGCTAGCAATTATTATATAACTTGTTAACATTATTCTATAAGTAATAAGTTGACAAAGCAGCTTATAAGCTTCTTCTTTTTTTTTTGATTTAAAAACACATAAAATTAGTTAATCTAAACAGGATTGTAATTCACTTTATCCAAAACATGATTTTTACTATTTATTCATATTTTTTATAAAGCTCTAACTTACCTATAGTATAAAAGGAGTCTAGAAAATTACAGTGCGAGAGTTAGTGAAGAGAATGTAAGAAGACAAAACAAATTTTTCTTGATTTCTTCTATTTATTGAGGTTAAGGTGAATAAAATAATATATATATTTTTTAAGAAAAATATATTTATCTTAGATAATTATTTTTTTCTATAAAATAAATTAACACATAATTTATTGTGGTAAAAATTAGAGGCCCCCTAAAATTGGGGGCCTAAGGCATATGCTAATTTTTATAAGCATTGAGCCGGCACTGCTGGCAGTTCGGGTTGAAAGAGGTGGTGGAGTTGTATTCTCAACTAGTCGTTTTAGTTCGCTGCCCAAAACTAGGTAATCTCTTTGCTCTTTCTTTAGTCTTTTCTTTTTGTTGCATTGTGAAATTGTTGTTTGTTTTAGTGTTGTTAATCATCTTTTAGATTCAATGTGTTTAATGTGATGTTTATGTGAAGGACAGTAAAAGTTTTTCATTATCTTGTTCACTTAGTTAAGTCAATTTTGAATAAGTGTATTAAGTTTGTTGATCTGTTGATGGCTGTTCTCTTATAATGTAGAGGTCACAATGTGATTCTTTTACTTACTCGAGCTCATAAATCTATATATGTGCTTTAGTTATTGTTATTCTTATTCAACTTTGAAATCCATTTTAATATAGTTGCCGATTTCTCTTCATTGCCTTCTTAAAGATATAAGTTGTATATTCTGTCACTTCGAGTTTGTTTAGACTAAAATGTTATGTTAAGCTTCGCTGCCACTAAAATGTGTTTCAGCTAATTTCTTGTATAGTTCGAAACAACCAAATTATTGTTACTCCGTCTAGCTCTTCTTTATTATCGTAGCATGCTTGTTCGAATCTCAGTTTTGGTGCAGTTGATTGTCGTTCTTGTGATTAAAAGTTATCCTAGCTCAAGTTGAAGCTCTTTTCCTTTCTTTCGCTCGAGTATGGACCTATTTGTTACTTCCAAATAAAATAGATATAGCTGAGTCATATAGTCATCTGATTTAAGTGTGTAATTTTCTGAAGTATGTTCTGTTATGAGTGAAATCTGATGATTGCCTTTGAATTCTTGATTCCTTTTTCCTGCATCTGATCGCCTGTTTATGAATTTGGAAGATAAATTATGGATTTTTCTTATGTTATCATTCACAACCTGTCGTAATAGCTATCACCAGTTCTCTCAAGAATTAAAAATGATTCCTATTTGTTCTTATGATCTGGGAATTCATGTTACTTTCACCTTCCAACAGTTTTATAATCATTGTTATTTCCAGGAGAGTATTTACTTGGCCAAGTGTCTCTTGTGTTAACTAAAATTTTTGACTTGATCTTTTGTTTCTCTGTTTGCCGATGTAAAATTTAAAGTTTATAGCGAATCGTTTAAATTGTCTTGTTCCTTGTCTACCTGCTGATCTTCTCTTGCTTAAATCCATGACTAAAGCTTGTGGTTATTTCTTCTCTTAATTTGAACATGAAAAAAAAAATGTGTTGCCATTGAAATTTGTTTTCTTTGTTTCTGTTGATTTTCCTCTTCGTTTGATAGATTCGATTTGCTTTGTTAAATGTTGTTTGAGTTTAAACCATCACCATTCCTTTCTTGATTATTTGCTAATCCTCCTTTCCCTTATTTTTCTTTTCATGTGACACTCGTTTGAGTCCATTTGGATTCCCCACCTATTGCATATTCTTCTTTTCGAATCAACCTCTACCAAGTTACGAAAGGGAAGCTGATATATTGGGTTGAGACCCAAAAAATCCAGCAGCACAGTGACAGGGTGACAGCAGTCCTAAAGGGCTGAAATTTGAATATTTTGGACTTAAAAGCTTGGTAAAATGACCACCAGCAGCAGAGACCTCAAAAAGGCCAAAAAAGGAGGAACAAAATTGGGTTTAAACCCAGAGAAACCAGTAGGATGGCGGCAGTCCCCGAAGGGCTGAAAATTGGATTCTTTTTGGACTTGAGAAGTCCAGTTAGATCAGCAGCAACAAAGAGCATTTAGGCCAAGTGCCCAGATTTTTGTTATTTGTTATCTTGACTTATGTTCTTAATTTGTTTTAGAAATGCTAACACTTTCTTCTTATATCTAATTTAGATGAATCCTTGGGAAGTTTTCTATTTTGTTACTTATTTTGCTTCAAGTATTCAAATTTTCAAACCTTTTTCATTCATGCAATCTAAGCTTCAAGACTAACTTGAGAATTATCTATATTATTTCATAGTTAGTATTTAGCTTTCAAATCCACGCCTAAGAGATTGTGCTGATTATTCGACTAAAAAACTTGACTCGGATAAATTGTTAAATTAAAATCTTATTTTGGCACTTCAACATTTGAATTATTTGGGACAATACGAATGTACAAGTATCAAAAGATTTCTCATTTATCAAAAAAAATAATAAAATAAGATTTTTCAAGCAATTTAAGTTTTCTTTTAAAATTAGCCAATTTTTAAATCCGTCGATCAACCGTGTGTTAGCGGATTCTCTAAGATGCCCAAACCCTTCCTTAGAGAATTTTTTGAACTCTTACCCGACTCTGGTTTTATTTAAATTGTTTCTTTCAAAAACCATTTTTTAAATGGTTTTCTTAATTTTTCCTAAAAAATTAAGTGGCGACTTCTAAATTACTCATTTTTCCAAAAAATTAACAAAATTGCCAAAGTTGCGAAAATGGTTTTTAAACCTTAGTTTTCGAAATTAGGTCGCAACATTAAGTACCTATCCAATATCCATGCTATTATGAGCCAATTTTTTAACGAAGGACATAAATGAGTCTTTTCTTTATAAGGTCAATGACCAGGGTGTTCATTGTTTAGATAAAAACCAATCCAAACCAACAAATTGAACCAAATCGTTTAAATAAATTGGTTTTGTTTTAGATTTTGAAAGACCAATAGTATTTGATTTAATTTTGATTATGTTTAAAAACTTTAATAAATAACCTTTTTCTTATGGTTTTAACTCGATCTTTGCATGAGCATGAAAAAGTCCTTTTTAGCATGATTTATATCTCTATGCATTGCTATCATACTTGGTACATCTTTTTACTAACGCATACTCTTGCCTACATTCTTATACAAATGTAGGGTCTGACGCTCCAAGTTCTCATCCCCGTGACTAGGAGTCACTTTGATCATACTTAGTAGTGGTGAGTCCTCACGCTTCGAGGACCAACCCTTTATCGCTTTCAGTCGTTACTTTTCAGATATTGTACGTGACACTAGGGTTACGTCCTGGTCACTTTTTATGTAATAGATGGCTATTGAGACTATGTTGACTTTCGCTTCGTTTTTCACAACGCTTTTATGATTTAAACTATCTTTTAAATTCTTTTGAATTTCTATTATCTTATTTATGTATGCTAAGTGGCTTGTGTAGGGCCTCTCGGGGTTCTATATGTCATGTTACACCTAGGGTCTACCTTGGATCGTGGCATTTAAGTTCATGTAAAAAAAAAAAGTAAATAGAGAATATAACATTGGTCACTTTAATTAATATTTTTTAAAATTTATTTAACGCAGTAAAATTCCTTTTAAAAAAAGTGACCTAGGAAGGTTGGTGAGTCAAGCAGTCAGACCCAGGTTAAAGAATAAAGAAAATGAGCCAAAGCTTCAAGTTCTGTTAGGTAACTTACCGGATAAGGTGGTTTCCTAGCCAGCAGTTGCGCAACTCTCATGGCTGCTACGGCCACTGGACGGCCTCCTTTCGAGGCTGTCTAGCCCGCCCCACCACATACGCCACCCTTTCCAATTCCAATACTATAAATCCTAAACAATCTGCCCTAATTAACTCAAAAACAATCGCAAAATCAATCGAAATAATTCATGGAGAACCTACTATCACGTTTTCAATGGAGAAAAGGCAAGACTTTATGATTGAAGAGGGATTGCATCCAGCAGTGGTGTTTAAATTATCCCACATTGTGCCAGATTTGTAGGTATTAAGTTTAATTTTACCGAAACATCTTGGTACCAAGGGTAATTGTTTTATTAGCTTACTTGCTCCAAGACAAATTTTATTGAGATTTGATCAATATGAAGATTATGTACTAGTTTTATCTCGCTCAGTTAATTATTTTCTCTACAATGGAGAGACACACCAATGTAGGGTTTTTCCATGGTCCATTGGATATAACACTACTAAAAAACAATGAATACCGACCTAAAAATTACCGACCTCAAATGGAATAGTCAGTTTTTATGCAAAATAAAGCGTGAATGCAAAAATACTAGGCATAAATTCAAAATACAGGTGCTCAAAGCTGACGCGGGTTGTATACATTCGGTATACAACCTAAGATACAGGAAACGGGGCTGGTATACAAGCTGTATGCACTAATATACAACTTGTGTATACCAAAATGAGAATTGGTTTAAAGTCCAAAAAAAAAAAATCAGCATCTTTGCCCCAATGCTTCAAGGCGGTAATAGGCCCAAATTTGATTATTTCTTCTCCCTCTTTTAATTGTTTTATTGTATTTGACTAACATTTTGATTATCTTACGGTTTAATTTAATTAAATTTCCAATGATGGTTATGTCATTTTATTTTTCAAATTAAAGTATATTTTATTACTTTGCTCTTATTTTAATATTAGTCTTGTCAACACTTGATTTATTTCCCTTTAGGAAAATCCCACTTAGTCCTATTTCCCTTAAGATAATCATATAATAATAATGACAATAATAAAAAAATGTAAACATATAAATAAAAATAAATGATAATGATAAAAAAAAATGAGCTATTTTTACTTAGTTAAAACTTCAAAATTAGTCAAAGTCATTTTAGTCAAATCGCCGGTCAACCGCAAGTTAGCGGGCATTTCGAGGGCCTAACACCTTCTTGGAATGTACATTGAACTTCGAACCCTTTCATTTTCAATTGATTTTAATTTGTTTGAGTCTTTTGAAAAACCTTATATTTTTTCTTGATTTTTTACAAAAAATTAAGTGGCGACTCTGTTCTTTTGAAATTTTGATTTCTCTTAAACCATAAGTTTAATTTATCTTTTTGAAAACTTAGTCATTTTTCTTTTATTTTATATTTTCGAGCAAAACAGAAATGGCGACTCTGCTGGAGATTTAATTAAGTTCTAACCATAAGATTTGACTTATTTGATTGATTATTATTAATTGCTGAACTGTTTATTTGCGCTAAACGTGTTTAAATTAATATAACTATCATTGCAGTCATGGCATTTCTTGTTGTATGTATAGTATATTAAGGACGGTTTCTGCATAATCACAGTCGAACTTTTTATACTCAACCCTTTTCGGAAGGATCGACGATTTATTGGTACGTCATGCGTCCAATGGTTGTCGTGAATTCTAGCCTAAGTTGTCCACTTGGGTTCCCAGTCTTTCAAAAGTCACTCTTAGTCAACTAGCGTAGAGCAAAACCAAATCCCTAATTTAGCGTATTTTGAACTAAGTTGACCCAACACCCAAAGTGTGTTGGGCCCATTAGAAGCCTACCTTGTGTCGATTTGACCCATTGGTCAATAAAAGACAATAATGTTTATGTGTTTAAATTTGAAGGATGTATACGTCATTTGACAAAACATTGTCTCTTAGGGTTGGGAGTTTAATTGTTTGTTCGAGCCGAAGAAGCGTCAAATTATCATTTCATCCAAAAGCGTGGACATTCGGAGATGACAAGAAATCATAAAGAAGAACCGTCCATGGAAGCATAGTTTAGGATTGCACCCCTGCGTGGGATTGATCATTTGTATCATTTTTCCCTATTATGTATCCCCTTTCAATTTTGTTCGTAAAATTTGTATAAATTTGGGTTTCGAGGCAATGCAATGTTTCAAACGACGTTATAATACCCTTGGCACAAAAGGGTCACATATCCGTTTCGAACGCGTAATAATTGTATATGTGTTATAAATGCTTGTATGATGATGTTTCTTTATTTGGAGATATTCTAGTTCACTCCTCTTCGAATTATCTTCTAGAACCCTTTAAGCACAAATATAAAGTCACTATCAAAAGTGCGTCCAAATAATCTTCGAGTCTTTAGTTTCACAACAAAATTCGAACTTCATTTTTCAAATCTCACTTTCTCATCAAATATAAAATAAAATTAATCAACCCTTTATCTCAAATCGAAGGGGACTCAAGCTAGTCAAACTACGCAGGACATAAATTCTCCCTTGTGAGATACGTAGGCAGCCTTCAAGGCTCGGTCCCTATTTTGAGAAATTTTATCTTTTCCAACTCTTGCAAAGAGAATAGAGTTTCCTCTCAATCGAAAATCAGAAATACGACAACGAAAGATACAATCGACTTTGTCTCAACTCAAGTCGACATTTCTGATTCATTAAGCTCAAAATCAAATAGACAAATTCCTATCTATTTAGTCATTTCTCTAAATACGTGGGCTAGTTTATCTTCAAATGGAGCAACTCTTATGTGTTTGTGATCATATGTGTGATATTTTGTATTATTTATCATCTACATAGACTAACACGTTTATCTTTTGAGTTATTTTTCTTTGTCAGGTATTTAGAACTGGTCTGTGTTGATAAGCTGGCCGGTCATCCTTATTTCATAAGATCTAAGGCCCCCAAAGATTCTTTCCCCAATCAAAGTTTGCAAAAAGGAAAGGTAGTAATGGGTGATAACAATGACGAGATTAGCTTGACTGATGTTGTGACGACTCAGCCCGTCGCCGCTGATCAAAATGAATTAATTATGCAGTTAATGCAACAGATTGCCGAAATGAGGATCGAAATGCAAAGAAGGCAAGATTTGTCTAATCCAATTTTCGCTTTCAATGCTCCAGGAGATGGAAGACCTCCACTCCACTTTTCTCCTCCAAGCGCGGAACAGGTTCAGAATCCGCCCTCTAACCCCGCTCAAAATCCCCCAATCATCGACCTAGCCGCCCCAAATCCCCATCATGCCTCTGCCTCTTACCAAGCGCCACCTCTTTCTCAACGTACCAACCCCCAAACCTTCCCTCCTCATCAAAATGTCAACCCACAAGCTTGCCCTCCTCCTCAAAATCAAAATGTTAACAATCCGCAAACCTTCCCCCATCACCAAAATCAGCATACCAACCCCCAAAACTACCAAGCCCCTTAAAATACCCAGAGTCCCTCCATTGCCTCAAAATACTACTTTTCAAATTCCAATTCCAAATGAACCATATGCCAACTGTTCCGAGCTTGATCACTATGAGGAGCATGAGAGAGAGTGGAGGTCAAAGGAAGAGGCAGCCAAGCTGAATATAAAAGAAGAGATCAGGAAAGCCATGAAGGAGCTGCACTATATTTCTGAAGTTGATGGGTTGAGTTATGAGGATTTGTGCATCCATCCAAATCTAAACCTCCTGGAAAGGTTTAAAGTGCCAAAATTTGACACTTTTGGAGGAATAGGAAATCCATTGGCGCATCTGAGAGCCTACTGTGACCAACTCATAGGGGGTTGGCAGGAATGAAGCCTTGTTAATGCGACTCTTTAGCCGAAGTTTAAGTGGAGAAACGTTGGAATGGTTTACTTCTCATGAGATAAGACAATGGTCTAGCTGGAATGCACTAGCTAAAGATTTCGTCAAACAGTTCGCTTACAATGTGGAGATCGTTCCTGATCGCTATTCTTCGGAGAGAATTAAGCGGAAATCCACTGAAAGTTATCGTGAATATGCGTATAGGTGGAGGAAAGAGGCCGCCTGGGTTCGACCCTCTATGTTGGAGAAGGAGATCGTTGAAGTGTTCATACGCATTCAAGAGCCAGAGTATTATGACAGGATAATGTTGCTCATTAGAGAAAAATTTGCAGAGATAGTCAAGGTAGGTGAGGCTATCGAAGATGGGATTAAAACCGAAAAGATTTCTCGCGTTGCCGCCTCAACCGAATCTTCAGGATTGTTGAAAAAGAAGAGAGAGGATATGTCTTTTATTTCCTGCGCATCTGATGAAAAAGAACACTTTAGAAAATCCTCACCTTACATAGGTTATCCTCGAGCTCCACAAAATTCATATCCAGCTTATTATACCCAATCCAGTTATCAAACTCCACCACCGAGTTACCAAATTCTACCTCCTAATTACCAAACTCCACCACCAAGTTACCAAATTCCACATCTTGTTTACCAAACTCCATCTCCACATTACCAAAATACACATTCATACTACCAAGCTCCATCAGTTAATTGTCCAAATATCCAATCAAGTTACCAAATTTCACCCTCGCACTACCAAAACACCAATCCTAGCTATCGAGCTCCACAATACCCAAATTTCCAAACGCGAGCACCAACTCACCAAAATCCTCCAAATCACCGTCAAGTGCCTTCACATCTAGGAAATAATTACTATCCTCCTCGTCCAAATCTTGAGAAGAAACCTTCTAGAGTCTTTACTCCTTTGGTTGAGAGTCGAACACAACTTTTTAAGAGATTGAAATCAGCGAGCCTGATACAAACAAATTATCCAAAAAATATCAATATCAACTTCAAGCTTTATAGATCCGATCTTCATTGTACTTACCATTCAGGAGGTGCTAGGCATATTACTAAGGATTGTATGAACTTGAAGCATAAAATTCAAGACTTGATAGATCAAAAGGTCGTCACTCTTCAAACTGCCACTCCAAATGCTAATAGTGACCCATGCCAAATCATGGAGGGGTGACTATTAATATGGTCGAAGTCAAAGAAGATTTGAATGGGGAGAAAGTTATAATCTCAGCCAACCTTGAAAAGATTGAGAAAGTTGTAGTCTCTCCAACCAAAAGAGAGAAGTATAAATTTGTGATCATATCACCTCATCAAGCTTTTGCTATAGTGCCGAAGGAGGGTCAGAACAAGCAGAAGTTCGATCAAGCCTTTCCAAAATCATTGTCTCACTTATATCAGTCTTTTCGAATGCAAAATGGTCTAGGGGAAGAAATCAAAAATTGGTTCAAATAAGGTGATATTGTGCTTGAAGAGATGATTGAGACAACAGTCATACCAGACAGCGAGTCAAAGGAGAAAATGCCTAATTGGACATCCACTTCGCTCTTGATTCCCCGCTCGTCTTGGTAGACATAAACATTTTTTCATGCTATTTCTAAAATTGGTGGTGTTTCAAATGAGGCTTGAGAGCCATCCTTTACTATATTTTGGCCTCACTATGTTTTATTCTCCCTCCTTATATTTTGAAAAAGACAAAATGATTTATCGTCATGGCCAAAGTTCTAATTTTCTTATCTCAAATGAAAACCTCATTTAATATGGAAGTTTACTTTACTTGCCTTATATTTGCTATCTAATAGTATATGTGTATGATTTCAGTGAAAATATTTTCAAATCTGTCAATAGCGTGTCATGTCACAAGTTGAATGAACAAAATAAGGCAGGTGCAGACGAATTTGAGGACTACAATGAAATGATCATGGTACCTAAACACCTGCTTGAGGAATTCAGACAGTTCGAGAGTCACGATGACCCAAATTCAAAAGAGATCAGAATAGTGAATCAGGAAAATGATAAATGCATCAAAGAAATCAAAATTGGTGTCTATCTGACAAAAACACAGGAGAGAGAACTCGTCAGTTTGCTTAAAGAACATATCGATATATTTGTTTGATGACATTACATGATTGAGCGTGAACATTGGATCTCACAAGTCATCAATCTACTTAAATGTTGTTAAAAGATACCATGTTTGAAGACTCGATTTCTATCTTTTCATTGTAACCGCCTTTATTTGTTTGTAATCCTTTATGCTTAGAATTTATCCCTTTGTAATAAACTACGTCTGACCTGAATTTTCAAGAATGAAATACGTAGGTGACCTATGTCAGCTTCGGTCACCCCTTCATATATTTTCAATATTTCCCTTTTGTACTTGAACTACGTTCGACCTGAATTCTCAAAATTGAGATACATAGGCGGCCTGTGTCGGCCTCAGTCGTTTACTTATTAAAATTTCTTATTAACCCTTGAGAGGGGAACTACGTTTGACCTGATTCCTGCTTCAACGGGATACGTAGGCGCAACAACGGCTCGGTCATATCTCCCGTAAGAGTTCTGTTTTCCTTTATAATAGAAACTGGGACAGAATTTTTGAGAGGGACTCAAAAATTCTCGAAAAAAGATCTTTCCAATAAGTCGAGACTGAAGATACATTGAGAGTTGCAACTGGACATAATATTTTAGAGGGTCTAAAAAATTATACAAGTCATATATCAACAGTTCGAGATACTCTTAGACATCTAACTGGGACAGAAATTTTTAGGATGCCCTCAAAAAAAAATTCAAGCATCACTAGAAGTTTATAGTATATTTCGAGAATATTAGAAGTTTAAAACTAACTTCAAATGATTTCTGGCATCATTAAAGTTCATAGTCAACTGCAGCAATCTCTGACACCTTTGAATTTCTGAGTCAATTACAAAACTTCCCGATTATAGTAGACTTCGGGAGAACCAGGCCAGAAATTTCCCAATCCTTAAAGATTCTTGAATTCTCCCCAACAAGATATGGGACACACGAAAGTTTCGAACAAAGGACGTTTATTTAAGCTTGATGTGACATGACGCTTAACAGTGATCTTTTTCAATTACAACTTTTTGAAAACTTTTTTTCTTAAAAATTTTATCTATATGTTTCAAATATTTTTGCATAAAATGTTTTGTCTTGTCTATCGAGAAGCAAGAGATCAGAGCGATCAACTGAAGATAGCAAGACAAGGAGCAAGCGATTTTAGAAGGCAACACAGAGCAGTTTGTTTTAAAAACTAACAATTTTTCTATAGATGCAGGTCTATAAGATTGCCTCAAGTTTATCATATTTCTCCATTCAACGAATATAGAGAAGTTAAAAGGGCGAGGAGATCCCCAAAATTGACAACTTTTATGTGGATGTTGGAAAGTCATTGAAGTTTTTCTGAGGAAAAAGAAAAAGTTCAGAATACGAGCAACAACACCTCATTTAAATTCTCAGTAAAGCATGAGTCACATCGAAAATGAAGTGTTCAAAATGGGAACAAGTGAAAGCATCACTCTCGACATATACAAGCATCTTCGATGACACGAGATTACATTTTTTAGCATTAAGAATGTTAGAAGAATATGCATGATTTTCGTCGATTTCAGACGCGGTAATGTGTACTACCCGGAGGGACATCGTATTTACCACTCGGATGGACATTTCTAGAGTATTATCAAATGAGATAGTACCATCACCCAGAGGGACATCATCGTTATTTTATCAACAGAATACTATCATCCTACCGACGAATCTTCATTATCATTTTCCTACCAATGGATCAGCCTTATCCCACCAATGGATCATCATCATTATCCTACCAATGGATCAACATTGTCCTACTGACGGATCTTCATCTTCATCATCATGTCATTACCATTATCCTACCAATAGATCATTATTATCCTACCGATAGATCGTCGACATTATCCTACCAATGGATCAGTCTTATCCTACCAATGGATCATCAACATCTACATTATCCTACCAACGGATCTTCATTGTCATTATCCTACCAATTGAGCATCATCATCACCTATCGATGGAGTAGCATCATCGTCCTATCATTATCATCATCATTATCCTACCAATGGATCAACATTGTCTTACCGACGGATCTTCATCATCATCATTATCATCATCATCCTCTAGACGGACCTTTGTTATCATCATCCTACCAATGGATCTTCATCAATAGTATCCTATCAGTAGATCATTGTTAATAATCCTATCGATAGAGTAACATCAACATCATTATCCTATCGATGGATCAACATCATCATCATATCATTATCATCATCCTATCAATGAAGAATCGTTATCCTACCAAGGGAGCATCAACATCATCATCCTATCGATGGAGCATCATCATCATCCTATCGATGGACAATCATCATCATCCTATCATGTAGCAGAATTATCCTACCAATTGATCGGCATCATCCTACCAATGGATTATCGTCATTTTACCCATGAAGAATGATCATTATTATTTTCATTTGCAAGAACGTCATTAAGATATCCATCAACATATTACATCAGTCTATATTTTCTTACTTCGATATCAAAGGAAGAGTACAATGAAGATTATATTATAAATATGAAATACGAGTTTTATTTGCTTTACGTCAAAATGGAGGAAACTGACGTCAAATGTTCAAGGAGAGCAATTAAGTGACAACACGGTAAAAGACACTATCTCCCCATTTGAATTAAATTTTTTACGCTAATGAGTCTTACCTCAGTATTTGTCGAGAGCATCCAAAAAGATGAATTCTCAAGTAAAACCACTGTTACGGACGATATCAAAAAGGATGCAGCACAACGTGGAACTTTTTCTTAGCAGCGAACTCGGACCTACTCTAAAGAGGAGTATCAAACTCTTAGGACGCGAGCTAAGGAGCGACTTCCACCACAATCAAACCACACCCTTATCAGAAGGCATGTGGATTTTTCTTTGGGTTTATCGGTTTCAGTTTCACATCCAAATTATTTTTTTTTTCATCGGAAATAAATTTCCAATCCGAGTGGCAATACACAAGAGCTTTGGAAATTATGTCTGTGTAAGTTCTTAATCATGGATGTGAAGAGCTCCGCATTCATGGCTAAGAGGTTGCAAGCCTCTTTTTCATACTCGACTTATTTGTCACTCCTCCAAAGCCAAAGGTTATATTGCATAATAGATTTCCTTTTCAACCGATAGAGTCGAACTACAAGTAGCCTGATTCCCTAGGTTGCAGGATATGTAGGCGGGATCAATGTTGAAAACTCGGTTGTATTCCAACATTCGCTTTTAAAACTAATTCTCGAGCATTCCGGTCTCTTCATAATTCAATATCGAGATAGCTTTTGAATTTTTTCAAAATCGTGCTTCAAATCAAGCGTATCGAACTACAAGTGCCCTGAATTCTCATATAACCTGAGATATGTAGAAAACCCATTACCAGGGGTTCGGCCATAATTTCTAAAATCCGTACCAAAACTCTTTTCTAAGAGATGAAGATGTAGTCGGTCAAAATTAGATTCGTCAATTTCATTTGCCTCGAATTTCTTTCATCAATCCAAGTCAAACGAGGGACAGTTGTTGACACCCAATTTCAGACCTCCACAATATAAATTAATCATCGAGTTTCCTAAATTCCAAACGATTTGGAATAATTGAATTTATGAAATTCAAAATATTTTTTCAAGTCATTTTAAGTAATTTTTTCATTTTTATAATTTTTTAAAAAATAACATATATATTATAAATTTTATGAATATTCGAAAATCACCTCAAAAAAAAGTTTTAATTTTATTTGAATATTTGGTTTTAGTTTAGTTAATCAATAGTTTACATTTTTGAGTTAATTAGTTTATAAGTAAGTCAATTATTTTTATTTCGTAGAAATTAAGAAGCTCGTTAATTAATTTATATTAATTCATCTTATTTAGTTATTGGCCAAATCTCCTAAACCCCACTAAAGGACCAAAATTTGGACCTTTTTATTTTGCAATTTCCAGCATGCAACTCAACCCACTAGAAGCCCAATTCAACATTTTAGAAGCTCAATACTTTTTCACTTAACCCAACCCACATTTATACAATACACAACAATTCCAAAAGACCCCACCAACAATTCTTTACAACGTTAACAACAGCTTCAAAACATCAACAACAGCAGCTCACAATCACACAGCGTCAAAATTCACGGAGAACACGGCAAACACGGCGTGAGAGAAAATCACGTACGCAGTACTATTTTATCGTTGTCTTCCTTGCTCCCTCGACAATCTGTACGTGAGCAGTGCCAGGTGGAGTGATCTCATCGCCTCTCTCGTCCTAGCGTCAAAATTGGATGGCTCATGTTGCTTAGCCGTTGCAATTTGTTACAAATTAATGAATTTCGTACTATTCCAGCTGTCTTATTCCTTATCCTTTAAGTATTTTGAATTTCGAATTTGGAATTGGCCCAATTTCCATTCCGTTTTCCCCCTCAAATCAGCCTAGTCTCCCTCTATATAAAGGCTTTCCTTTTTCAGTGTTAGGGAGGGGAAGAAAAATTGGAAAAAGAGTTGAGAAGAAAAAAGGGGGGAAAATATAGGAATTAATTGGAATTAGAAAAAAACAAAAATACAGTAAACTACTAATTATACTTAGTCATATACAAATATTTAGGAAATAGATTTTGAAGTGATAGAGATTGGCAATTAGATTTCTACTCTCGTTTGATTCTTCTTGCTCGATATTCATCGGAGTCTGCCGGAGTTCTACTTTGGTGGTGGGAGCTCGTAGCTGACTCGTTCTCGTCTCAGTTCCTGCTCTGGAAAAGGTAGCATCCTTGTCTCTTATCTCTTATTTATTTATTTATTGTTTCACTCGAATGGTATCTGTTGTGCTTTGATTTCACCTGCTTAGTCATTTTAGGGTTTTGTGAATTGTTTGTAAGATTGTTATACATCTTAGCATGGTTTGAATGTGTGCCAAAAAACTGATATGGGACCGGTTGATGTTGGAATGGCTTGGTGTTGTTACTCTTTGTGTTTTTAGGAGTCTTTTTCCTTTCAACATATAGTTATAACTTTGGTTGTTCTTGACATTTGAGAGGTCATTCATGTTAGCTGCCTTGACCACGTATGTGTTGTACATCATGCTTTGTCCCTGTTCTCTTTTGTACACGATATTAATTTATTGATTATGGATATAACGACTTGTTCTTTCAGCTCTTGGGCCATTTTGTTGTGTCTTGAATGCCTTACTGACTCTTTGTTTTATTTCAAAATTGAACAAGTTAGTTTCAATTTTTCTCCTGCTATCATTTAAAGTTTTCCAATTATCATTCATATGTATTTGCTATGAGTGCTTAATTTTATTTTATTTTTATTTATTAAATCCAGACCATGAAGTTATCCATCTCGATCTATTTAAATCTTAAATGGCTCATGCTTTGGCTGCCTAGCTTCGTTCGAATTTTGTCTAGAAAATAGTTTTGTAATGCTCTGTAAAAAGAGTATAATTTTATTCCCCCATGTATGAGAATGAAGGGCAGTGGCATGATATTCCCTGTGGTATGTCCCCTGATGAATAAATTTGATTAATTACCTAGGTGTAATTATCTTTTTTTTTCTTAAATAGCTTGTCATTAGCATTTTCTTAAGGAGTTATGTGATTTGATTTCATTAGTATTTTCTACCTCTCTGTTGGTTAAGTAAGGTTCATTTAGTTAAATTTATGTTTCCTTATGAATGATTCCCAGATTCTATTTATTTGTTTCTGTTTTTTAATTGAATTATTTTGTTAATTCCCTTCCTTTCATTTTGCCACATGTGACACCATCTGAGTCCATTGGGATTCCGTCTCCTATTGCATTTCTCCTAATTTTGTGCCAAGCCCAAAATCCTCTTGAGTCTGCCTCGTTATGAAAGCAGAAGTGCAGGGCTGGAGACTGATATATAGCTGCCCGGAAGTCCAAAAAACGGGTTGTATACACGTTATATACAGATGAATATGCAAAATATATACAGAATATACAATGATATACAGGTCGAATGCGGAAATACTAGGCATAAATTCAAAATACAGGTGCTCAAAGCTGATACGGGCTGTATATATTTGGTATACAACCTAAGATACAGGAAATAGGGCTGGTATACGAGTTGTATGCACTGATATACAACTTGTGTATACCAAAACGGGAATTGGTTTAAAGTCAGAAAAAAAAAGAAAAAAAAGAAGAAGAAAAATCAGCATCTTTGGCCCAATGCGGTAATAGGCCCAAATTTGATTATTTCTTCTCCCTCTCTTAATTGTTTTATTGTATTTGACTAACACTTTGATTATCTTACGGTTTAATTTAATTAAATTCCCAATGATGGTTATGTCATTTTATTTTCAAATTAAAGTATATTTTATTACTTAGCTCTTATTTTAATATTAGTCTTGTCAACACTTGATTTATTTCCCTTTAGGAAAATCCCCTTTAGTCCTATTTCCCTTAAGATAATCATATAATAATAATGGCAATAATAAAATATGTAAATATATAAATAAAAATAAATGATAATGATAAAAAAAATGAGCTATTTTTACTTAGTTAAAACTTCAAAATTAGTCAAAGTCATTTTAGTCAAATCGCCGGTCAACCGCAAGTTAGCGAGCATTCCGAGGGCCTAACACCTTCTTGGAATGTACATTGAACTTCGAACCCTTTCATTTTCAATTGATTTTAATCTGTTTGAGTCTTTTGAAAAACCTTATATTTTTTCTTGATTTTTTACTAAAAATTAAGTGGCGACTCTGTTCTTTTGGAAATTCGATTTCTCTTAAACCATAAGTTCAATTGATTTTTCGAAAACTTAGTCATTTTTCTTTTATTTTATATTTTTGAGAAAAACACTGAGGAACATCTAAAAAAGTTGATACAAGACTATACTGCTTCTTTCATCAAAGTAGGAGATAAGATTTGGTGCTTCTAAATTTCTAAAGTTCAAGTACAATTGTTTTCTATAATGTGTTTGTGTCCATCTAGTATTGATACTTAGCTTTAATTTTATTTTTTTGTGTCCATCGAGTGTTTGTTAAGCATAAGTACCAAAACTAGTTAATCCAATTGATGGCAAAATTAATTTTCTTGCAAGATCGATTTGTGTCCATCTAGTGTTGATATTAAGCTTTAATTTAGGAATGGTGTGTTTGTTAAGCATAAGTACCAACACTAGTTGATCCTATTGATGACAAAATTGATTTTCTTACAAGAACGATTTGTGTCCATCTAGTGTTGACACTTAGCTTTAAATAAGTTAAAATAAATAATATGGTTTAGTTAGTGAATTTAGTTGTTGGAATTAAGTCAAAACTAATGTAGTTAAAGTTAAAAAGTTGTTAAGTTGTTTAAATAAGTTAAACTAAACATGTCAAAACTAGTTAGACTTAGAAAGTTGTTAAGTTGTTTAAATAAGTTCAAATGTTATTTAGCTATTGGAATTAAAAATATCATTATTGTTTGTATAGATGGATCCTTATCGTAGTTGGATGTATAATAGAAACAATCATGGTCGAGCGGATATGATTCCAGAAAGAGAGACAATATCTACAATGGAGAGTAAGATAGCTTTGATGGCGGGGATAGAGAGACAATATCATCATCCTCAAGCTTCGATGGCGGGGATAGAGAGACAATATCTGCAATGGAGAGTAAGATAGCTTGTTGTTGTAGCCGAAAGAGAGAAAAGAGAGAAGAAAGAGAGAAAAAGAGATAAGAAAGAGAGATAAAGAGAGAGGCGGAGATTGCGGCAGCAAAGGAGGTAGAGAACAAGAGGTATGCAATGCTTCATGCCCAACTAACTTTTCTTTTTGAATCAGAAAATATTCTTCCTCCATGTCCGGCCAGCAGTGATGGATCTGATCAGGAGGGTGATGAGAATGATAAGTCTGATAAGGAGAGTGAGGGTGATGAAGAGTAGTTGTATCTATTTGACATTTTAGACTTCTATATTTTTGGAATTGTTTGATCGTATTTTAGTTTATTTTGAAATAGTTTAATGTATATGTTGAAAATATTGTGTTGTTTTGGTTGGATGAAGTTTATTTGGAATTCTATCGGTTGTTTTGGTATAAATATGCAGGTGGGCAACTAAATTTGCAGCAATTTGTTGCCAGTTTTGTAGCAGAAAACCGACCTTCAGAGGTCAGAATCTCAAAAATAAAAAATAAAAATACCAACCTCCGGAGGTCAGAATTTTAAAAATAATAAATAAAAATACCGACCTCCGGAGGTCAGAATTCCAAAAATAAAAAAATAAAAATACCAACCTCCGAAGGTCAGAATTTCAAAAATACAAAAATTAAAATACCAACCTTCGGAGGTCAGAATCTCAAAAAATAAAAAATAAGAATACCGACCTCCGAAGGTCAGAATCTCAAAAATGAAAAATAAAATACCGACCTCCAAAGGTCGGAATTTAAAAATTAAGAAAAAATAAAATTAAAATATACCGACTTCCAGAAGTCAAAAATATTAAAAATTAAAAAAAATTAACAAATACCGACATTCGAATGTCGGTATTTCCAAAATATGAGAAATAAATATTTTGACCTCAAGAAGTCAGAAATAATAAAAATAAAAAATAAACAAATATATAAAAGTGACCTCAGGAAGTCGGAAAATAAAATAATGAATTTTCCAACTTAAAATAAAAACTGACCTCGAGAGGTTAGTAAATACCGACCTCCAGAGGTCGGTATTGAATAGCGACCAAGCTTTTTCCGACCTAAGCTGGGATGTCTGGTTTAGGTCGGTATTTCAGGGAATACCGACCTCCAGAGGTAGATATTTGTAAGTCAGTATTCACTATTTTTTTAGTAGTGTAATCCTAAGGAGGAAACAATGCTAGCTGTGGTTTGAATTTCTTTACCGAACTTATCTCCAGATTTGTTTGCAAAGAAGTCTCTACTGTCTATAGCATCGGCAGTTGGGAAACCAATAGCTATGGATAAAGCTACTCAAATCAAGTCAAGACCTAGCACAGCTAGAGTCAAGGTTATACTTGATCTAATGGAAAAACTTTCAAATCGTATAAGATTGCAGTTTGTGGATGGAGAATCTGGTAAGTTGATCGAGGTTTTTCAAGAGATTGTATATGATAATCTACCTTTGTAGTGCAATTATTGTAAGCACCAAGGTCATGATGAAGATAGCTGTCATTTGATCTCGAAAAGAAATCAAAATAACAAACAAATTGATGATATCATTGAAGTTGCTTCAAAAGGTACTATCGATAGTGAAAAGTATCAAGGTGATGCGAGAAAAATACTACATGAAAAAAGAAAGGTTGTAGACGTCGATCAAAAATAAAGCTACTTGTTTAGATCGACAGTTGGTTGTTGTCACTTCTGAGCAAAATCCTACACACTCAATGGATGTTGTTACAAGTAATATTGGTGTTCAAACAACTACCGAATACAAAGGGGGAACACCACGAGTTGGGGTGGATGCGCCGCAAGTTGGTTTAGGCAAAAAAATAATGGGTTCAGGACACAAACTAATGGATACATCTGATGTTGAAGATGCTGAAAATTTTGGGCAGCATGTTTTGCAAGTTGAAACCAAGAATGCAACTAAAAATTGGCACACAAAAATTCAACTAGTAATTAGAGCCTTTCCCCGACAAGTCAAAATAATTCTCCATGTAGTGAAAAGGGTGCGACTGGAAGTTTTCATAACAGTGAGAAGAGGCAAGATATTAGTAATGCCTCAAGAGACCTATTATGTTCAAATAGCTTTGATGCTTTATCGAAGACCATTGGAAAGCAAGTAAAGTTAACAGAGAATGACAATGATTTGATCCAAGAAAAACATGTCTCACCACCTACTTTGAATAGAAGATTAAGTCCAGAAGCTCCCGTATTTCTGCCTAAATGTGTGATTGCAAAGAAGAATGAGTCAAGGTCCTTAGTGTCAAATACAATTGATTTGGGCGAGGATTCTCTTGATGAAGATGAGGAAGACAATATGCTTGATTTGGGCGAGGATTCTCTTGATGAAGATAAGGAAGATATGTTGGACATATGCTTTGATAGAGTGGCTAGGGAAGGAGATATATCACCTAGGCAACAAAGAAGTGAAAGCAACAAAAGCAAAAAGAAGACACATGGAAGGTAACATAGTTGGGACGGTAAAATGACTGAGGAGTTTGTTCCAAGGCACCTATCGATGCGACAGGCAAAGCAGAACCATTTGACAGTAGCAATAGGTTCAACAAGATCCAATAAATCCATAAAAAAAAGTATGAATTATCAAGTGTTGTTGGATAGGTTTGAAGAAGAAGACAAGAGAAAAATACTTCAAGTTACTTTTGATGGGCAATCAATCTTTTTTAATTCATGCGTTTATAATAGAAAGTTTGAGGCTGATAACTCAACTTTCTTCTTGATTGGCATAGTTTTACATTATTTAATCATCCTCATTTGTAATATCATCATGGAGTGTATTACAAACTCTGTGGTAATTAGAAAATACTTAGTTCTCTCCAACTCTTATTTTCTTCATGCTTGTTAGGTAATAGACATTAGTATTAGGATTAGTAAGATAAGGACTAGGTCCCCTTGCTTGCACTTATCCCTATTGATATTTTTTATGTTTAATAAAAGGCCACTAAAAAATAAAGAGGTATTCAAAAATAAGCATTTGGTGAATGGAAGTTTTGAGTCATTTTAAACTTATTTTAAGTTATTTTTAACCTTGCCAAACACTTACTAACTTATGTTAAATCTTTTTTTTTGGACTTATTTTAAGTTATTTTTATATTTGTCAAACAATTCTAGAAGTAAAAAATTGACTTGAATATAGGTTTGACCAACTTTTGAGTCAATTCAAACACCTTTGTAATCTAATTCAACTTTGAAAATTAGTCAGAATTGACTTTTGAAAAGCACAACATGACAAATAAAAGTGGACAGAGAGAGTTAAAACTTCACACTATATATATATATATATATATATATATATATATAACACTTTAAATTCCTTATAGGGGAAGGAAACATAAAGTAATGGAGATTCTTGCTTACTATTTCTTAGCCTTATTTTTATTAGCAATTACCTTTGTAATATGTGCATGGAGGTTGTTGGACTGGGCATGGTTTAGGCCAAGGAAATTGGAGAAATGCCTTAGAAAACAAGGTCTCAAAGGGAACTCTTACAAATTGATTTTTGGAGACATCAAAGAGCAGTCTAAAAGCATTGAAGATGCTGAGTCCAAACCATTGAATGTCTCTGATGATGACTTGGCACCCAGAATTCTCCCTTATTTCGTTCAAACAATCAAGAAATACGGTAAGTTTTTGTTTCCTTTTCATCTGTTTAGGCTTTGATTAGTTCGAATTCACATACGGAGTGAAGTTTACTTTATTTCAAAGCTTGAACTCGATATCTTTGATTAAGCTCTTGTTTGACCATAGATTGTTTGAAGTTGAAGCTTGAGAATTGAGTTTTTGAAGTTATGATTTTTTGAACTTAAAGTTGTTTTACTTGGAAATTTTTGAAGTTTTGTGAGTGAAAGTGAAATTTTTCCACCAGTTTTTGGAACTTGGAGATAGATTTTCAAAGTTTGTTTCAAATCTATGGTCAAACAGATATTTGAAGATAATTTTTCAAAAGTTTTGATCCAAAATCTATGACCAAACACGAGGTAAGGATAGAAGGGAGCTTACCCGCCCATAACAACATGATCCAATGACTCGGCTATAGTATCAAGTACTAGTTCGGACAAACTACGAACTTTTGCTTGGACCATATATTTATAATAGGAAATTTATTAAATATGCATACATATTTATTTTCAAATCCAACAGGTATAACGAGAATGTAGCTATAAATTTCAAATTCTAACTTTGCATCTTTCTATACTTATGGAAAGTAAGAAATGTTGAGCTAAGAATTTTGGATTTGCTATATTTTACAGGTAAAAACTGTTTTATATGGATTGGGCCAAAGCCTTTGGTATTTGTAGGGGACCCTGAGATAATAAAGGATGTATTTAACAAGCATGCTCTCTATCAAAAGCAAAAATCAACTCCCCTGACCAAGTTGCTGGCACAAGGAATTGTAAGCTATGAAGAGGCCAAATGGGCAAAGCACAGGAAAATTCTCAATCCTGCTTTCCATTTGGAGAAGATAAAGGTATTTTTTCATCCCTCTCCCTCCCAAAAGCATACTATATTCTCATGCAGGGGCGAAGCTAGAGGGGCAGAAGGGGTTCATTTGAATCCCCTTTGTTGAATGCTAAATTTGTTTATTTTTACTTACGTATGTATAATAGATGCTGAATTCCCTTGGTTTCTTGGTCTGCTCAATTATTAACATTTTAAGCTTTTAAATAAGATAGTCACACAATGCAACAAAAAACTCATCTCCATGACAGTATAAACAAAAATTACTTCGCTTGTATTGATCATCACAAATTCACAATATCATTTTCCCCCCTAGAAGCTCCCCTCCTTTTTGCTCCTTTTGTGACTTGAACCCACAATCCTATTGTCCGAGCTACTCTCCATTTACCACAAATTCATGATATTGACTCTGCTTTCATTCTGTTTTCTCTCTTATCTTGCAAATATGGACTAAAGCTTTTTGAGGAGATGATATTTTTACAAGATCCGGTTGATTTAATTTGTATTAATGAATGGTTTACAAATTTGTAGGATATGCTTCAAGTAGTTTATTTGAGCTGCAGTGAAATGGTGAGCCAATGGGAGGTGGCTGTCTCAATGAAAGAATCGTCCACTGAACTCGATATATGGCCTTACCTTCAAAGATTGACTAGTGATGTAATTTCTCGCACAGCCTTTGGGAGCAACTATGAAGAAGGTAGAAAGATATTTGAGCTTCAAAAAGAACAAGCTGAGCATGTCAATGAAGTTTTACGCACCTTATACATTCCGGGATCGAGGTAATACGACGTCGTTTTTCCATAGTTTAAGTTATGTATTACAAAGTTCATCACTAATCAGTTGCTAAATGGTCCCTAGCTAGCTAACATATTTTTAACTGATGGTTGCTAATCCGTCTTTAAATAGGATCATCGACAAGTTTTTGTGGATGTTGTACACAGCTAATTCCTATGTTTCTATAGTGCCTGCACTGACAAGTTAAAAATACATTGATAAAGTAAAACTCTTTACACGTGTATATAACTTAAACCCTTCTTTCCCATATCTATATCCGAATATAACAGGAAAAGAAGTTTATAATAGTGATAATATGATGATGATATACATCTTTTTGTGTGTTAAACTAATGTAGGTTTTTGCCAACCAAGAGAAATAGAAGGATGAAGGAGATTGAGAGAGAAGTTCAAGCAACAATGAGGGGAATTATTGATAAAAGAGTGAACGGAATGAAAGCAGGGAAGGCCAATACTGATGACTTATTAGGCATATTGTTGGAATCCAACATTAAAGAAATCGAGCAACACGGTAACAAAAATTTTGGTATGACTATAAAAGAGGTTATTGAGGAGTGTAAGGTTTTCTATTTTGCTGGACAAGAGACAACCTCTGTATTGCTTGTATGGACTATGATTTTGTTAAGCAGGCATCCAGACTGGCAAGTTCGCGCTAGAGAAGAGGTTTTGCAAGTCTTTGGAAATGGCATGCCAGAATTTGATGGATTAAATCGCTTGAAAGTTGTAAGTTATTTTGGCTTCTTTACCGGTAGATTAAGGATTTAAACTTGATGAGTTTAAAGTTTACTTTCTCAACATTGAACTCATTTTACTTTTGAAATTTACATGTTAAGAATTGACACACACTCTCCCGTTGTTCCATTTCGTGTGACTCTCTTTTCTTTTAGTTTGTTTCGGAAAGAATGACACATTTTTATTTGTAAATAATTTAATCTTCAACTTTCCATTACCCTTAACACTTTTATAGCCAAAGAAATGTCATGAAATGTTTAAGATCACAAGTATTAGAAGCTAGTATTCTTTTCTATTTAATTTTGTGCTCAATCAAACAATGAGTATGTGTATGCTTATATCGTTTGTGGAAAATATTAGATTCATCTGAACCCGTTCAACATAGGCTCTATCAACATCTTGTTCTATGTTCTTGATTTCCTAATTAATACTATGCTAATTCAGTGCTGAACTCATTTTAACAATAGGTGACAATGATTTTGCACGAGTCGTTAAGGCTATATCCACCGGCTAGTGCACTTGGTCGAACCATTACAACTAAAATGAAGCTAGGGGAACTAACTTTACCGGCAGGAGTGATGCTGTCTTTGCCCACAATTTTAGTGCATCATGACAAGGAAATATGGGGCGAAGATGCAACAGAGTTCAAGCCAGAGAGATTCAGTGAAGGCATTTCAAAGGCAACAAAGGGCCAAATGACGTTTTTCCCATTTGGCGCGGGACCTAGGATATGTATTGGACTGAACTTCGCAATGATAGAAGCGAAGATGGCTATGACTATGATTCTGCAACGCTTTGCGTTTGAACTATCTCCTTCGTACACTCATGCTCCACAGTCTGTAATAACTATGCAGCCCAAATATGGTGCTCCTCTACTGTTGCATAGATTGTAAGTTGAGACTTACATGAAATGTCTTACATTGAATTAATAACTATGTCAAACAAGCATTATTAAGTTTATATGTATTGCAGCTTTGGTCCCTGCTATATCTAAAGAATGGAAATGGCTCAAATATATCATTGAACTTTGATAAAAGGTTTATCTATATCATCCGTTAAAAGCTTGACTCAATTATGTCATTTTTGTTAAATTAAGTACCTATGCAGTATTCATGCCATTATGAGCCATTTTTTTAACAAATGACATAAATGAGTTTTTTTTCTCAAAGGTTCATGACCAGGGAATGGGATGTTCATGGTTTAGATAAAAATCAATCCAAACCAAAAGAATTTGAACCAAATCGATTAAATAAACTGGTTTTATTTGGATTTGGTTTGGTTTTGTTTTAGATTTTAAAAAACCGATAGTATTTGATTTGATTTTGATTATGTTTAAAAACTCGAATAAATAATCGAACTGATAAATTATATACATATATTTTATTATTATATATGCATAATATAATATTTTTATAAATAATTTTAAATATCTTATAAATGTTTTCAACAAATTTTATTTATAATTTATTTATGAAAGCTAAAGTGTCCAAGATGAGAACATTTATATTATTGGTCATGTATATGAGTATTTATTGCAATTCTTGGTGGGACTAGGAATGTCACTGTCTCTTCCTTCTAGGTCAAAATGATGAATTTTGAAGCTTTATTCACATTAAATTCAGTGATCGAAAGTTCTGTAATGTTCATCATTCTAACTATTTTTCGTTTTGAATAAATTGTTGTTTGTTTTCCCTCTTTTAAATGAATCATTTTAAAAAATTTGTGTATGGTTAATGACTTAATAAACGAATCAAACTGAAACCGATAACAATCAAACCGATAAATGTATATTGTACTTGGTTTTTCCAATTGAGTAAATTTTACACAAATCTCATATTGTTAAGAGCTAATTAAATATTATCCCCAGTGGCGGAGCGAGGATTTTTAATAAGAGGGTTCAAAATCTGAGAAGTAAACACACGAACTAATAGAAGGGGGTTCGACATCTATTATACATACCTAAAAAATAATTTTAACCATGTATAAATAGTAATATTTTCCGCCGAAGGGGGTTCGAATGAATCCCTAAGTATATTCTGCCTCCGCCCCTGATTATCCCTACTCTTTTTCAAATTACAAAAATTCCTTAAATTTGGTGGAATTCAGATGCATCCCAAAATGTTTCGATACATCACATTCTGATTTTGGATACATCCTTTTTCAGATATATCATGTACCTCCCGATACATAGCGTAAAGTGATGTATCTGATGGATACATCGCGCAAAGTGATGTATCCGATCAATACATCGCGTAAAGTGATGTATCCAATTGACACGTCACGTAAAGTAACATCTCGATACATCGCGTACGTTCTGATACATCACAAAGTGATGTATCCGACCGATACATCGCGTAAAGTGATGTATCCGATCAATACATCGCATAAAGTGATGTATCCGACTGATACATCGCGTAAAGTAGAGATTTTTGTAATTTTTTCAGATGATTGGGAATTTTAGAAAATATAGTAAAATAAATTGTGTATTTAAGTCATTTTTCCAATTGAAAAATTGATTAAATTAATTTGATTTTGATCAATAATCGATCCAACCTGACTCGTAAACACCCTTATAGATGACATATTTGAACGTTTTCTCTTTAAAGAATGGTGAGCTACAAGATAATCTAGTTTATACATAAAGTCGGAACAAATTATATAAATTCAAGAACTTTTGACCCAAAAATAAATGACGGATTATCTAAACCTCCCTAAATTTGACGTGATTTATTAAGATTTTCACCGAAGCTATGAATCATATTAATTACCCTGTCAAATAAGTCAAGTCAATTCGGGGATAGTTAAGACTATTTACAGTTAAGCAAATCTGAATAGAACACACCAAATTTAAGTTCATCGGTCAAAAAAAAAAAAAAGTAAATAGAGAATATAACATTGGCCAAACACTAAAAGTTGAATTTTTTTTAATTAATTTTTTTAAAAAAATTATTTAATGCGATAAAATTCCTTTAAAAAAAGAAGAAAAATGAGTATTAAAAAATAAGCATTTGGTGAATGGAAGTTTTAATTCATTTTAAACTTGTTTTAAGTTATTTTTAACATTGTCAAACACTTCCTAACTTATTTTAAGTCATTTTGTTTTGTATAAACTATAGGAACCACATATTATAAGTACTAAATAACATCTTATCCCTTCTAGTTTTCTATTTACCAAAAATCCCTTAAAAATGATGTTTGCGGGATACATAGCATTGTGCACGGGATACATTAGGTTTGATACATTCCACATAGCGGGATACATAGCGTTGTGCACGGGATACATTAGGTTTGATACATTCCACATAGCGGGATACATAGCGTTTGATACATTCCAAATAGCGGGATACATAGCGTTGTGCACGGGATACATGCGGGATACATAGGTAAATAAGAGATTTTTGAAATTTTTGAAATAAGTAGGGATAAATTGATATTAAGGTAAGTAAAGGAGTGTAGTTAAGTGATTTGTCCTTTCGTTTTTACTTATTTTAAGTTATTTTTATATTTGTCAAACACTAAGTCAAAAATGGACTTAAAAATAGGTTTGACCAACTTTTAAGTCAATTCAAACACCCTTGTAATCTAATTTAACTTTGAAAATTAATCAAATTGACTTTCGAAAAGCGCAACATAAAAAATAAAGTGGACAGAGGTGTAGAGAATAGCAAAAGAAATCTATAACCGGAAAACCTTCTGCTAGCCCAAAATTGTTAACTAAGATCAGAAGATTCAACTAAAGAAGAGGAAGTTAAAAAGGAGAGAGTACTATTTTGGATAGGAAAACTTTATTATGGGCGAAGATTAATTGATTTGGGTTGAGTTACTCTACAAGAAATATTTATATTGTATAGGGATGCTTCTAGAAATTATTCTAGATACATCTACAAGAAATATGTATATATCTTTATCTTCTAACTATGTAACAAAAATCTAGATATTTCTATATTTTACTATAAATATCTAATTATCTAGAATATCTAAAGTTTTCTAAGTATAAATATCGAACTCTACAAAATTCTAGAGAGTTCTACTAAATATCAAAGATATTTTTTGTACCTTCAAAAAGTCAATTTTAATTTTTCACAAGAGGGAGTATTAAAACTTCAAACACAATATTATATATAACACATTGAATTCCTTATAGGGGGGAAGGAAACATAAAGTAATGGAGATTCTTGCTTACTATTTCTTAGCCTTATTTTTATTAGCAATTACCTTTGTAATATGTGCATGGAGGTTGTTGGACTGGGCATGGTTTAGGCCAAGGAAATTGGAGAAATGCCTTAGAAAACAAGGTCTCAAAGGGAACTCTTACAAATTGATTTTTGGAGACATCAAAGAGCAGTCTAAAAGCATTGAAGATGCTGAGTCCAAACCATTGAATGTCTCTGATGATGACTTAACACCCAGAATTCTCCCTTATTTCGTTCAAACAATCAAAAAATACGGTAATTTTTTGTTTTCTTTTCATGTGGTTTTCTCATGTATCTGTTTTAGGGTTTGATTAGTTCGAATTCACATCTGGAGTAAAGTGTACTTTCATTTCAAAGCCCAAACTCGAGATCTTTGATTAAGCTCTTGTTTGACCATAGATTTTGAAGTTGAAGCTTGAGAATTCAGTTTTTTAAGTTATGATTTTTTGAACTTAAAGTTGTTTTACTTGGGAAATTTTAAAGTTTTGTGAGTGAAAGTGAAAATTTTCCACCAGATTTTGGAACTTGAGAAGAGATTTTCAAAGTTTGTTTCAAATATATGGTCAAACAGATATTTGAAGATGTTTTGATCCAAAATCTATGACCAAACGCGAGGTAAGGATAGAGGAGTGCTTACCCGCCCACAACATGATCCAATGACTCAGCTACATTTAGTTTCAAATCCAACAAGTATTACAAGAATCTAGCTATAAATTTCAAATTCTAACTCTGCATCTTTCTATACTTGTGGAAAGTAAGAAAAGTTGAGCTAAGAATTATTGGACTTGCAATATTTTACAGGTAAAAACTGTTTTATATGGATTGGGCCAAAGCCGTTGGTAATTGTAGGGAACCCTGAGGTAATAAGGGATGTGTTTAACAAACATGCTCTCTATCAAAAGCCAAAATCAACTCCACTGATTAGGTTGCTGGCACAAGGAATTCTAAGCTATGAAGAGGATAAATGGGCAAAGCATAGGAAAATTCTCAATCCTGCTTTCCATATGGAGAAGATAAAGGTAATTTTTCATTCCTCTCCCTCCCAAAAGCATAATATATTTTCACGTAGGGCCGAAGCTAGGGGGGCAGAAGGGGTTCATTTGGATCCCCTTTGTTGAAATGTTAAATTTGTTTATTTTTACGTATGTATAGTAGATGTTGAATTTCCTTGGTTTCTTGGTGTGTTCAATTATTAACAGTTTAAGCTTTTGAATAAGATAGTCACACAATATGCAACAAAAAACCTCATCTCCATAACAGTATAAACAAAAATTACTTCACTTGTATTGATCATCACAAATTCACGATATCATTACCCCCCTCTATAAGCTCCCCTCCTTTTCGTTCCTTTGGTGACTCGAACCCACAATCCTAGGTTAGAGGTGAGGGGTGCTTACCGTTTGAGTAACTCTCCATTTATCACAAATTTATGATATCGACTCTGCTTTCATTTTGTTTTCCCTCTAGCTTGCAAATATGGCCAAAGTTTTTTTAGGAGACAATATTTCTACAAGATGCAGTTGGTTTAATTTGTATTAATGAGTTGTTTGAAAATGTGTAGGATATGCTTCACGCAGTTCATTTGAGCTGCAGTGAAATGGTGAGTCAATGGGAGGAGGCTGTCTCAATGAAAGAATCATCCACCGAACTCGATATATGGCCTTACCTTCAAAGATTGACTAGTGATGTTATTTCTCGCACAGCCTTTGGAAGCAACTATGAAGAAGGTCGAAAGATATTTGAGCTTCAAAAAGAACAAGCTGAGCATGTCATTGAAGTTTCTCGCACCTTATATATTCCAGGATGGAGGTAATACGACGTCGTTTTTCCATAGTGTATGTATTACAAAGTTCATAACTAATCTGTTGCTAAATGGTCCCTAGCTAACATATTTTTTGGTAATGGTTGCTAATCCATCCTTAAATAGGATCATCGACAAGTTTTTGTGGAAGCTGTACGCCGCTAATACCTATGTTTGATGTTTCTATAGCGCCTTCAATGACAAGTTAAAATACATTGATAGAGTAAAAACTATTTACGTGTGTATATAACTTTCCCCGTATCTATATCCAAATATAACAGGAAAAGAAGTTTAAAATAGTGATTATTTGATGATGATATACATGTTTTGTTGTGTTAAAAATAATGTAGGTTCTTTCCAACTAAGAGAAACAGATGAAGGAGATTGAGAGAGAAGTTCAAGCAACAATTAGGGGAATTATTGATAAAAGAGTGAAGGGAATGAAAGCAGGGGAGATCAATACTGATGACTTATTAGGCATATTGTTGGAATCCAACTTTAAAGAAATCGAGCAACACGGAAACAAGAATTTTGGTATGACTATAAAAGAGGTTATTGAGGAGTGTAAGTTGTTCTATGTTGCTGGACAAGAGACAACCTCTGTATGGCTTGTATGGACTATGATTTTGTTAAGCAGGCATCCAGACTGGCAAGTTCGCGCTAGAGAAGAGGTTTTGCAAGTGTTTGGAGATGGCATGCCAGAATTTGATGGATTAATTCGCTTGAAAGTTGTAAGTTATTTTAGCTTGTTTTCCTTCCTTTTAATTTCCATATCTCCGCAACACATGGTGTTACTTTTATTTAGCGTCGGATTAAGGATTTAAACTTAGGTTCTTTGCATTGAACTCATTGTTATACACTCTCCCTTTGTTCCATTTTGTGTGAAGGTCTTTTCTTTTAGTTTGTTCAAAAAAGAATGACACATTTAATATTTAACTTTCCAATTACTCTTGATGGAACACATTTATGGCCATAGAAATATCATGGAATGTTTATGATCACAAGTTTTAAAAGTCTTTTTTTCTATTTAACTCCATGCCCAATCAAATAGTGAGTATGTGTGTGTTTATATCGTTTGTGGAAAATATTAGATTCATTTGAACCCGTTCGGCATAGGCTCCATCAGTCTTTGGTTCTATGTTCTTGATTTTCTTATTACTATGCTAATTCAATGCTGAACTCATTTTAACAATAGGTGACAATGATTTTGCACGAGTCGTTAAGGCTATATTCACCGGCTAGTGCACTTGGTCGAACCATTACAACTAAAACTAAGCTAGGGGAACTAACTTTACCAGCAGGAGTGATGCTGTCTTTACCAACAATTTTAGTGCATCATGACAAGGAAATATGGGGCGAAGATGCAACAGAGTTCAAGCCAGAGAGATTCAGTGAAGGCATTTCAAAGGCAACAAAGGGCCAAATGACGTTTTTCCCATTTGGCGCGGGACCTAGGATATGCATTGGACTGAACTTCGCAATGATAGAAGCGAAGATGGCTATGGCTATGATTCTGCAACGCTTCGCGTTTGAACTATCTCCTTCGTACACTCATGCTCCACAGTCTGTAATAACTATGCAACCCAAATATGGTGCTCCTCTAATGTTGCATAAATTGTAAGTTGAGACTTATATGAAATGCGTTGGATTGAATTAATATCTATGTCAAACAAGCATAATTAAGTTAATATATATTGCAGCTTTGGTCTCTGCTTTCATTCGATCATAGGATATATCTAATGAATGGAAAAGGCTCAAATATGTCATCGAACTTTGAAAAAAGGTTCATCTATGTCATGGAAACTTTGAAAAAAGGTTCATCTATGTCAGTGTCACCCGTTAAAAGTTTGGTTCAACTATATACCATTTTTCGTTAAATTAAGTACCTATCCATGTCATTATGAGTCAAATTTTAACGAATGACATAACTGAATCTTTTTTCAAAGGTCGATGACTAAAGTGTTCATGGGTTGGATAGAAAACGTACCAAACCGATTAAATAAATTGATGTTATTTGGATTTTGGTTTGGTTTTAGATTTTCAAAAACCGATAGTATTTGGTTTTGTTTAAAAAACCCGAAGAAATAACCAAACTAATAAATTATATACATATATTTTATTATTGTACATGCATAATATATTATTTTTATATATCTTATAAATGTTTTCAACAAATTTTATTTATAATTTATTTATGAAAGCTAAAACGCCCATGATGAGAACATTTATCTTATTTATTTCATGTATATGAGTATCTATCGCAATTCTTGGTGAGACTAGTAATGTCATTGTCTCTTCCTTCTAGGCCAAAATGGTGAATTTTGAAGATTTATTCACAGTAAATTCAATGATCAAAAGTTTTGTAATGTTAATCATTCTAACTATTATTTTTCATTTTGAATGAATTGTTGTCTTTTCTCTCTTTTGAATGAATCATTTTTAAAATTTTGTGTATGGTTAATGACTGAATAACAGAATCGAACCGAATTATATTTGGTTTAGATAATTTAAAAATCAATTAAATTAGATTAATTTTGATCAATAATCGATCCAACCCGACCCCTGAACACCCCTATAGATGACATATTTGAACGTTTTCTTTTTAAAAAATGGTGAGCTACAAGATAATCTAGTTTATACATAATGTCGGAACTGGTTATATAAATTCAAAAACTTTTGACCCAAAAATAAATGACTGATTATTTAAACCTCCCTAAATTTGACGTGTTTTACTAGGATTTTCACCTAAGCTAGCAATCGTATTAATTACCCTATCAAATAAGTCAAGTTAATTTGGGGATACAAGACTATTTATAGTTAAGTAAATCTGAATAGAACACGCCAAATTTAAGTTTATCGGTCAAAAAAAAAATAAAAAAATAGAGAATATAGCATTGGTCAAACACTAAAAAACAATTGATTTTTTTAATTTTATTTAACACAAGTAAAATTCCCAAGAAAGAAGAAAAATGAGTATTCAAAAATAAGCATTTGGTGAATGGAAGTTTTGTTTGCCACAACTCACAGGAAGCGTTATTTTCGCAAACTCGCACCATTATTTACATGCATGCATAAATTGTGAGTCTCACAATTATACTACAGTTCTAATTGGGTCCCACCATGCTGCCATCGTTTGCTGTTTTAGCTTATACATCAGGCATAAGCTGGTGTACCTTGTGTCAATAGGGGAAAAAAACGTTTGCGATTCTCAAGTACTATTTCTCTCCCTTGTAAAAGACTTTTCCCGCTACTCAACTTCTCAGTTCCCTCTTCTCTCTGTTTCTAGAGAAAGTGAAACAACTGCTGCTGAGCGTTTGGCCCCTCTCTCTCGCCGGAGAATCGGAGGCTCTTCGTTTTCCGGTAAACAACGAGAACTCCTCCTCCGTGTTTTTTTTCCGTCCAATTTTATGTACAATTTTTTTTTGTTTAAAAGTTAGTTTTCTGATAGGAATGTATGATCAGTCGTTCTAGTTGATTATAAATTTTTGTGTTTCCCGATTTTTACCGCCGACTGTAAAGATTTCGTCCGGTGATTGTCCGAGAGGAAGTTTTGGAACAAAAGAGCCAAATTGAGATTCTCTCATCGTTCATGTTTTTTTTGTGTGTGTATGATATGAGCTGTTTCTAAGCAAGTGTGATGAACTTGTATCGAAGGTTTTGACCGTTTTGTTCTTCGATTGCAAAAAAAATAGGTGATTAGAATTACCGAGCTCTGACAAGTATAATCATAGAGACATGTCTGCAGATTCGATGCACAATCCAAGCTTAAATGAGGAAGGTATTTGTGTTTCCTAGTGTATATTTTTTTCTGCCATAATATCTTTGATAGACTGTTATCTGGCTGGATTTTTTTTGCTTGGGGTCAAATGCCTCAGCTAAGCCTCAATATACAGTGTAACTTAAGTGATATTTTGCCTCAGCAGAGCCTCAATATACAGTGTAACCTAAGTGAAATTTCCCAAGTGTTTTTATATAGTTGTTCTCATGACCTTTATTTGAGTGATGCATGACGCCTAGAGGCTAGTGTTATCCTGTATATGAAACATGGTATGATTTGCATTGTCCAATGGCGAAGCCTGAATATTCACTTGGGGCATTAAAAAATATAAAGAAGTAAACATACAAAGAAATCAGGGGAGTTAACAACTGCTATATTTGCGGTGCGTTTTTTCTGCCCATGGCATTGTCAACTTTGCTGTTTTGTAATGTAATATTTCTATTTTTGGTAGTTGTTCACACTTCACACAGCAGAAGTTTTCAATATGGTGAAACAAGAACAAATGGATGTAGTTACTGAAAAAGAGTGGGAGTATCGTGCATTGAAGGCAAGGATAGAAGAAAGGAAAAAAGACCGCAAGAAGAAACAAGAGGACAGACCAACTTTAATGTGGGAGACTTGGGAAGAAACATATGACAAATGGCTTGTGAAACACTTCGCAGATGATTTGGATAATCAGAATGAGTTTTTGTGTGAAACGGCGGAGCCATCATCAGATATGATTGTGCCATTGTTCAGGTACCAGAAGGAGTGGTTGTTTTGGGCACTTAAGCAAGAAGAATCTTCATCCAAAGGGGGTATTCTTGCTGATGAGATGGGAATGGGGAAGACTATCCAAGCGATAGCACTTGTGCTTGCTAAACGGGAATTAGGGAAAACAATTAGCAAATCTAGTTTATTGTCATCTTCATCCAGTACTAAGCAAGAACTCTCAGCAGTAAAAGGCACTCTTATCTTATGTCCTATGGTTGCTGTCCTTCAGTGGGTTACTGAGATCAATCGATGCACCATTGAAGGTAGCAACAAAATTCTTGTGTATCATGGTTCCAACAGAAGGAAACTTAGCCACGATATTGAAGAATATGATTTTGTCATCACCACATACTCCACTGTTGAGGCTGAATATAGGAAATATGTCATGCAGCCGAAACAAAAGTGCGAGTGGTGTGGCAAAGCATATTATGAAGAAAAGTTGCCCATTCACCAGAAGAGGTTTTGTGGACCAGATGGTGTTAAAACTGCCAAGCAGTCAAAGAAGCAGAGGAAGAAGTTAAAACTTGACGAGGAATTGTTGATGCAGAAAACAGATTCTACTGAGTCAGAGACTTATTTGCAGATAACAGATTATATGGAGTCAGAGACGAATGTGCAGGAAGAAGGTTCTACCCCGGAGACTGATATGAAGAAAACGGGTTGTAGGAAGTACATGAAGCGTAGTAGCATGGCAGAAGAAGGAAAAAATGATGGTTCTATGGATAATTCATCCAGTGTAAATCAAGATTTGCCACAGAGGAAGTCAATTTTGCATTCAGTGAAGTGGGATCGCATCATCTTGGATGAGGTAAGTCACGCCTTTGCATATCATGTGCACTTGTATATGTTGTTGCTTTCTTCAATTATCATTATGTCATAGTTTTTATTTGTTAGTATTATATGAGAGTGAAAATGGTTAGTTTCCTAATGATTCATTTGATATAAATACTAGTAGTTTCCTCACAGATGATCAAATTATTTACAAATGCTTAAGAGTGAGGAACATTGATATCTGTAGTGCTATCTTAAGGACTTAGAATGTGAAGTACTATATGGTTTATGCAGTCTGCGGAAACACTATTGTAACTGTTGAGTAATATAGATGAATGCACCTACCTACCTCTAGGATGTTTCAGCTCATTGACATTTAATTAGCAGTATGAACGAAAATATCCTGATGCTCATGGTTTTGCTCAATTGCTCATGTGAAATATTATCTGCAATTTTGGTTTGATTTCTATCTTCTATTCTTGTAATGAATCCGAACATTCTGTTCTCTCGGTTCCTACTGAATGCTGTTGTATACTTGTATTTGATTTGTAGTGTGTGCCTGTCCCAATCATCTCACTGCGTTCAGAATTTCATAATTGCATGTGATACAAAATCTTGTCTGCAATGTTTCAACTCATTTCACTTATCTGATACAGGCTCATTATGTAAAAGATAGGCGCTGCAACACGACAAAAGCTACTCTTAGTTTGAAATCTTCTTATAAGTGGGCCTTAAGTGGTACTCCGATTCAGAATCTTGTTGGAGAATTGTATTCACTTGTAAGTTCAACTTTTGCTGGTTATTGTCTTCCAAATGTTTGTGTTATGAGATTAATTAAATGCTTTACTTTTGCACAGGTCCGTTTCCTACAAATAGTACCCTACTCTTTTTACTTTTGCAAGGACTGTGATTGCAGAACACTTGACTATAGGTAGTAATGCTTCAACTATCTTTGTACCTACCCCCTAGGGTTAAAGAAGTATGCTGCTCTAAATTTAATTTATAATTTATCTGTTCTTCCTTTTGCTCTTCGGCAATTGTCGTCTGAAACTTTTTATATTGTATATCCTTTGATAACTTTTGCCTTGCAGCTCTACATCCGAGTGCCCACAATGCCCCCACAAATCAGTACGGCACTTTTGCTGGTGGAACAGAGTAAGCTACAAATTTGATTATTCAAACTTTTGAGGCTTTATTATTGCCAAAAATAAATATAGTGCTGACATGGTGAGATTGATGCATCTTCTCTTTCTAGTACATTGCTACACCTATAAAACGTGAAGGAAGTTATGGGAGTGGTAGAGATGCGATGTTCCTTTTGAAGCATAAAATTCTAAAAAGCATCCTTCTAAGGCGTAGTAAAAAAGGAAGAGCTGCTGATCTTGCTCTTCCTCTTAAAATTGTAAGTTTTGTCGGGCAGTAATGTAGTCTGCTTTAATCTGATATTCTCTTTCCAGCTTATTTATTGGTTGTATATGGTTTCAGGTTACTTTGAGAAAAGATTCTTTGGATGTCATAGAAGAAGACTACTACACGTCATTGTACAATAAAAGCCAGGCACAATTTAATACGTATGCTATCTATCCTGTATATGCTGTTCCAACCTTCTCTTTCTTGGTGACCGTTCTTGTTTGTCTGTGGTTCCTCAGTTTTGTGTCACCCCTATGTAGTGTTTCCCTATTGATGTTGTATCATGAGGCTGGCTGATTGATTTTGTCTTCTTGTCTTATGTGTTGACTACTCTCCTGGAGTATGTTCTGGAACATATTGCTTCCATTTCTTGTAATAGTGATGATTTAAGATCGCATGCTTTCATTTCCCTTCCAATGTGTTAGATCATGAAATATTGCTATCATCTGATTGCATTTATCCCCCCTCCCCCTCCCCTCTTTCTCTTTCTCTCTCATTGTGTCTGTCTCTCTGTCAGTTTGTTTCTTTTTCTTCCTTTCTCATTTCTTCTCCTTACCTTTCTTCTCTCTTCTCTTCTCTTTGTCACCGTGAATTTTTTCCTTAATTATTTTTACCTTGCCAAATGGTTAAAAAGAGATAAAAGACAATTTTAGCTTTAATTATATTTTTCCCTGTTGTGTTTTGTTGCAGTTATGTTAAAGGTGGAACATTGATGAATAACTATGCACACATTTTTGAGCTGCTTACACGCCTACGGCAGGTACCAAGATGATGTATAAATGCTTGAGATGCCAAAATGTTCTTGATAATTGTAATGTACACCTTCATTCATATACTTGTTCGTTCTGATTAACTAGTTATTATCTGCCTCTCAATTTGATCTACCATGCACACTCTGCACCTTTTTATCTACAATCTCGATGTGATTTTTTTCCTTGCAAATGTTTTCACATTCAGCTACTTATCCTTCGTTTTTTCTTCAACTTATTTTGTATAAATACATAGGCAGACGTTGTGCAAGTTCTTTAATCTTTACTTTTTCTTTTTAATACTCGGCAACTTCTTTCATATTCACCTCTTTTTTTCCTATCCCGTTTTCTGGTGTAGTTTTATAACCCTTCTGGTATTACATTATTTTTGCTTTGTTAAATTTTAAAAGTGATAACTTTGGAATGTTGAATGCGTACTTGGATGATAGCTTGTTTTTTGCTGTTTAAATTTTTTGAAGTGGTTAACTTGGTATGGTTGAATGTGTATTTGGATGATAGCTTAATGGATAGTCAATACAATTTTTCATGGGAATTTAGGGACCACGAAATTAATCTGCACTATATCAAAGTGTAGACTGGAGCATAGATTGGATTGCAGAACTTATCTGATGTGTAAATCAGCTTATCTGATGAGCCCTAAAGGTTATTTTAGCATATTCATTTTCTCTGAAGTTTTGTTGTCCTAGTCTCTTTTGTGAACATAATTTTGAAGTGCCTGCCCTTCTTTATCATGCTTCACCCCAGGTATACATTTCGGTTTTTGTCACTTGTTACATGCTGTTGGTATTCACTTTTCTTTTTGCATCTTCCAATCATGCCTCTTGAATAACAGGCTTTAAAATATCAGTTGAAACTTGTAATAAAGTAGGCAACTATCTAAAATATGCATGTATGTGTTTTATTACTGGTCCATCTTCAGCCAAATTTTTATGCGGTAAATGTTTGATTGATGACTTTTCTTTAATCAGCAGGCAGTTGATCATCCTTATCTTGTGGTGTACTCGAGTACTGCTTTGGCTAAAATGGCAAACTCTGGAAATGTTGAGCAACCTTGTGGCTTATGTCATGATGCAGTAGAAGATCCAGCTGTGAGTTTATACACCCCCCC
>NC_064290.1:7737240-7763363 GCF_019186545.1 Solanum stenotomum | reverse complement strand
AAAAAAAGAAAAAAGAAAAGAAAAAGGAAGAGAATCTTCAGCTACTCCATCTGTTATTTCCATTTTGCCAGAAACCTATTGAAGTTCATGAATATCTGGGGGAGCATTTTCCCAGTGCACCAAAATTTTTTTTTCCAGAGTGTGCTTTTTATTATCCTTTGAATACCTAAAAGCATTTTATCGAACTCTTCTGGTGGCATGCTAAAAGTCCTTGATTGTCATCTCTTTTGATTGTTGCAGGTTACTTCTTGCATGCATGTCTTTTGCAAGACGTGTTTGATAGACTTTGCTGCAAGTGTTAGACAAGTGCCATGCCCTCTGTGTTCTGAACTAATTACAGTTGACTTCACTGTAAATATTGATAAGGTGGATCAGAATTCTAAACAGACTCTCAAAGGGTTTAGATCCTCAAGTATACTGAACAGAATTCAGCTAGACGATTTCCAGTCCAGCACTAAAATAGATGCTTTGGTATGAAATTACCTTTCTCCTCTATGATATTTTCCTCGAGCTGTTTTTTTTTTTTTGCATTGTAGTTTTTAAACTTCTCACAATCAGCATGCAGGTGTCATACCACAAGATGTAAAGACAGTGAGCCACTACTTATAATTGTAGGGCTTACAGTCATCTTAATTACTGGAATTAGCTTATGATGCTGTACATTTATGTATATGCTTTTGCATTGATGCTAACCAACATATTCTTGTCAATTTAGTAGTGTTTCAACCTGGCATATAATTTGAAGCTTATGGAGTAAATATTTTCCCGCTTTGAAGTGCGCAAAGAAGAAGGAATCTCATTCTTATCATTTTCTATTCAGATTGATCTTTAAATCTTCTATTATTATTTTGCGTAGTATAGCTACAACACCATTATTTTGGTACTCTCTTTGTTTCAATTTATGTGACAATCTTTTCTAATTGGGACTACACTAGAATTTGACATCAATTCCCTAGTAGTATTATGTTCAACCATCAGTTTTCAAACATTTATTTCACTCAAATACTCAAACTCAAGTTTGATGTGATATTTTTTACTTAGACTTTTCAACCTTTAATTTATATTTCTTCCATTTCTATTGATTAATAAAAGTGAAATTATATTGGCATCTCAAAACTTAGTATCCAATACAAAGATCCATCTTGAGATTCAATGTGAGAGGTTGTGTGTGAAGTACCCGAGTGGTTCTCATTGCTTGTTTTTATTAATTCCAGAGGGAAGAAATTAGGTTCATGATTGAAAGAGATGGTTCTGCAAAAGGAATAGTTTTCAGCCAGTTCACATCGTTTTTGGATTTGATACACTATTCTCTTCAGAAGGTAAGAGAAAAAGATAGCTTAGCTCCCTTCCTACTTTTCCCTCCTTTATTTTTGAAAACAAGAAAAGCTCACCTTGTGTATTTTTCAGTCGGGCATCAATTGTGTTCAATTAGTCGGATCTATGTCTATTGACGCAAGAGCTGCAGCAGTTACCAAATTTACTGAGGATCCAGATTGCAGGATATTTCTTATGAGCTTAAAAGCTGGAAGTGTTGCACTCAATCTTACGGTTGCATCACAGGTAGGATGTCTCGTTCATTTCTGTCTAGATCAGATGTGGTAACATTTTCCAGATCTCCTGTTATAATTCGTTCAACATATTCCGACTTCACTTGAAGAACCAGCTTAATTACCATTATCGCATGTATCTATATGTTGGATAAGTGCCCAATTCATGTCATGATAGGTGGCTTCTCTTGCCTATGCTAGGTTTTCATGATGGATCCTTGGTGGAATCCTGCTGTGGAGCGCCAAGCACAAGACCGAATTCATCGAATAGGGCAATATAAACCCGTCAGGTCTGTTTTGCATTTCTTGTACTTTTTATGTCATTGAGTGGAGCTTATTTTTCCTTTTCTCATTTCTAGGATTGTAAGATTTGTGATTGAAAATACAGTTGAAGAGAAGATCTTAAAGTTACAGGAGAAGAAGGAACTTGTTTTTGAAGGGTAAGTGAGTTTTTCTTGTAGTAGATGGTTGTATTTGTGTTCTGCTAAGAAATAGGAGATTAGTTGTAAGTTGAAGTGATTTTCAAATGCATTATTTGTTGGAGAAGTCTCTAGAAATTATCTTTGTGAAGTAATTTTCTTTAAAATTCTGTAACTATTAGGTGCGACTCTTGATGAGAATCATTATCTTCCACCATGTAGGTCAAGGGTTCAAATATATGCACAAGTAGCTTCCCCTTCCCCTTCCGCTTTGTGAATTTACAGCTCATCCTACTTATCAACATTGTTTCCCTGTGCTGATTTCACAATCAATTCTTTGCTATAACAGTTGTTTGTAAAATCACTGTGCAACTTCCTTCTTCATCTATGATTTTCCTTGCAGTAGAGTAATTATGAGAGATGGCACTCATCAGTTTAATTCTAACTAGAGAAGGCCATCTCAAAGCGGCTGGAAGCTGCCCCACTTTCTTCCTTGCTCTAGGGTGGAGTTAGGTTTCGAGGGGGTTCAAGTCCTAGTCAGAATAAGGAAAAACGAGGGTTTTTGGTTGTATATAAACTACTGAAATTTCCTTGTATTAAGGGAAAAAATTACTCTAGTGGCAAAGGGGTTCACAAAATTGCACTAATTCATAGGTTCAATTCCAAATTGTTTCCTATTGTGTTGCTCACTAGCTTCTTGCTTCAGTGTATGGACACATAACACATTACATAAGTCCTAACTTGCTTCCCTAGTTGTAAACAACATCACTTTACATGCCAGAATATCTTGTAATGCCATATTCTACATCTTGTGTTCTCCACAAATTATTGATTTATCTTTGGAAAATGATATCATATCTTGAGTTCTCTTCGGAAAACTGGAAAATGCCAGTCAAGTTGTTGAGCTTTACTTGGACAAGTTGGCTTGTATGTTTGAAGTGTCTCAGACTGCCTGTCGGGTCTGGTGGTTGTTATAAAATCTTGCCAAGATTTGGGAGCTGTTGAAGATGGTGTGGCTGTTGTATGCTCTTTGCTTCCTCTTGTTGCAAGCCAAATAGTTCTGCCATCTTCATTCGTATACTGCTGTTAGGCAGTGTCAAGAATAATTTTTTATATTACCCACTCCCACTGTATTTAGCTCTTTTGCTACCTCACCCCTTCCACCCTATGCAATAATTAGAAAAAAAGTGCAGAAATAATGGATGAGAAAAACCATTTGATGATTTTCTCATTCAATGATTCAAATAATTTCCAGATATAAATTCTATGATGATTTTCTAAACATGTCAGAGCACCTTTTTGTTTTACATTTGCTTTCTATACGCTGTCTCTCTCCATTCCCAAACACACCAAAACATTCCTCCTTTTTTACCTCGACATACTTAAGTTTCTATTGTTATTGCAGGACAATTGGTGGCTCTTCAGAGGCCTTTGCAAAGCTAACTGAAGCAGACTTGAAATTCTTGTTTACAACTTAAATTGGTTGATATTTTGCTCTTTAGTTCAAGAAGCAGATTCACTTGTATTTTTTGCTTTTAGAACAAAGTTTGTTCATAGACTAGTCGTCTGCTGCCCATGCTATGTATATGTACTTCTGAATTTAGCCATATCCCTTTTGGATTGTCCAGGAAATGTTGCTTTTGCATCACCATCATTAGCTTATGATCTTATTCCAGTCAAAGAGTGAACAATTAACTAAATCTGGGCAGAGTATCTATGTGGTTCTCTTTTCAGCACAATCAAATTTCTGATTTCTTGGCACTGTTCATTTCTAGTAATCTAATATTTTGATTATATCTATAATTAATGTTACGAAACGACTTTAGCATAACCCTTATATAACTGATCCTATTCTTGTTGATGTTCTCATGCTTCAGTTAGCATCATCGAGATGGCTCTTTCAAGTTACTTTTGGAAAAGTTATAAGCATCTTCATATTTATATATAAACTCCGCCACCTGTGCAGGTGGCTTGAGCATAACCCTTGGTACAGCGGTAGACTTTGAGCATTCTAATTACTCAGCATATCCTAAAATAATTCTCTTTTATTATTTTCCTAATCTTCCTTTTTTGTGCCTTGCTTTGCGAATTGCGATGCACCATATTCGATCGAGTAACATTTGGTACTCAAGGATACATCTCTTTCCAGTTTTATGTTGGCAAGAGTACTTTTGATTAAATAGTAAGAGGTACATCAATGGCGTTACACTATCAACTCAGTGTAAGAAGTAGAGTGAATTAACATATAACTCTTGGTTGTCAAAGAAAGAGTTCAGAATGATTAGATGTTTGTAGAAGTTATTGGTACAAAAACTCTATGGTTGTGAATTGAGTTACTAAGAGATCATCATTCAATATCTTATATGGGCACTGTTCATATGGATACGATGTCATTTCAGAATATTTAGTTTTTTTTAGTGGGAATTAGGAACTTTTTTGAATGTTCTCTACATTGAAAAAAATGGTTTTCAGCTTAAAGTTCAGGAAATGATCTCAATTTAAGTATTTTGACTAGATTTAAAAAAAAAGAAGGGAAATAAAGTAAGTTTATCCTTTCAGTTTGACTTGTTTTTCACTAGGACTAGTTAGAAATAGGCATGCTTAGCTCAACATCACATGTAGACATAATTGATGGATTAAATTGTTTTAAGGTACTTCAAATTATGATAGCAAATATGTTGAGGTCATAAGGTGACATTCATATATGTTAGTCCAGATGGGAGAATGTTAGAATTTTTTATGGATTTACACAAACTCGTGAAGATTTATGTCACTAATTTGGGGTTATACGTAATTGCAAAAGAAAAAAGAAGAAGAAATAACTACTTAATAAATACCATGTCTAAAATTAAGTCAAGAAATACACTAATTAAAAGATGTACTTTTAAATTTAAAAACAACTATTAAATAAATAATATAGATATGAATTATAATTTTTTGAAAATTATAAATATGTATAAAAATACATTACGCATTTTTACCTTGCTATGTTATTTATGTGTGATAGGCTATTTATGTCAATTTCAATAGGTGAAAAATAGGTTGAACTTAGACCCATATTCTAAACCTAAAACCCATACCCATATTATGGATTCAATTTACGAAATTAGTGCGACTTTAGTCTTTACATCTTTCTCTTTACAGCTTCGCTTCTCTCTTCACTCAGCGCCCCCGTCTCTGCCCTTCTGATTATCGCAGACAAGAGAAGAAGAAGAAGAAGAAGAAGAAGTTAATAAACTTCTCACCAGCTCTCCAACCGCAACTGCTCTCTCTCTGGTACTGTTCTTTTTACTTACTTTTTTTTTTTTTTTTTGCTGAGGTAAGGGGTTTATAGGCCAATTACCTGTTCGGCTGTTTCTAATTGCGTAAGAAGAATTTCATTTAGATTTGACGTGAAAGAGTTGAAGCACCTACCTGTAAGCCAGTGGCGAAACCAAAATTTTTACTTTGTGTGTCAAAATATAAAAAAGTAGACACACGTTGGAAACAAAGGAAGTCTACATATAGTATATATATAAAACAAAAATTTTGACATAGCTAAATAGTGTAATTTTTGGTGAAAGCTGGGGCTCGGCAAAGAATTCTCAACATTAGCTAAACATATTTGTTTTTGTGTGTGATAAATAAAATGAGCTATTCTGAAATTAAAAAAAATAAATTGTTATATGATTATTAGTTTAGGTAGAGATATTGATGGAGGCTATTATTGATTCTTGTGATATAAGTTCGTGAAAAGGCAAACTTCTGTTGTTATTTGGGATACTTATGTGAAACAGCGTTCGTAACAGTGAGGGAAGGTTAAAGCAAAGAGCAGAATGCAAGATTTGTGGTAAAATTGATATGGCAGGTTGTAAGGTTGGCACTTTAAAATTGAAGCATTATACTTTTAGTTTTGCAGAACATAAAGGAATAGGGACATCCACTTGTATTTAAAATCATACTGTAAAGACCATATCGAGAAATACAGCTAAGTCATATATTTTGAAGGTATGCACAAGGGAAAAAATGTCTGAAAAATGAGCTTAAGCATGAATGCGCTGAACAACCTTGATGTATCTGGCCTTGAAGTTTAAGTTGTTATTTTGGGATTTAGATCATTGCTGAAATAATTGTTGCAAAGATGTGAAGTCTCCCAGTATGTTACTGAATTAGCTTGAAAAACAGATGGACTTGTATTGGGGCAAACTGCAAAGAGACATGTTTTGAAGTTTGCCAGTATGAGTTGATTTTATGTTCGAATTAGTAATTGGAATGCAGAAAATTAAACAAATAAAAAGATCAAGCACAAAGTTTGCTAATAGATACTGAAGCTAAATTAGCTTTACAAAATATAGGTTGACCCATGCAACCCATTTCAACCCGTATTAAATATGGTCTGGTTGGTTTGAACCTATTTTACTCAACTCATCTTCAACCTGCCCAAACCCATCCCGGCCATTTGTCAGCACTAGTGTATTCTAGTTTTCGCTTTAAAAAGAATTAACTTCCTGAAAATTTAACCGACTTAACTATAAAATTCTTTGGTGCGTCACATAGTTTTAAGTACTATAGATTATAGGAAAGGGTTTTGTTGATTTTTCTTTGTGGTGCAAGTTTTGGATGTAAGCTTCTATACTGTCTGGTAGGTGCTAGCTATGTTATTTGTGAAGGATGCTGACACTTTTTGTTGCATCTCAGCTAAAATGGCTGGTCCCAAACTCGGTAAGAAAGTGGGTTCTAAATTAGGGAAACCCCCAACCAAGAAGAAGCAGAAGAAGGAACCTTTGCCACCTAAGCCACTGGAAAAGGAGGATCTTTTTAGTGACGGTGAAGGAACTGATGGAGATTTTGAAGAAGATGGAGGTTCTCGTGATGAAGAACAACAGGAAATGAACTCAGATTCTGACATGTCTTCTGACTTGGATGACACCTTTGCTGCTGATATATTAGCGAGCGGTGATGCTGGTACTGTCTTTAGTGCATTGGTATTCCAATTTTGGCCATCCATCATGATTGATGACTCACTAAACATTTTTCTTCGCTTTGTCATTTATGTTGCAGACGATGGTTCCGATGTTCATTCGGATTCGGATGTAGATTCTGATTCAGATGCAGATGATACTGATCTTGTAAGGAAGTCAAAAGCTATTGATGATGAAAGGAAAAGAGAGGAGGAGGATGGTGATTTAGAATTGCAGCTCAATATTAAAGAAGAAGCTGATGAGTTCAGACTTCCAACAACTGAGGTTTGCATAATGTTCAAGTTCTTGATTAGAGGTTTTACTTGTCAGATACTCATGCAGGGAAAAATTATGAATGCTAAATATGTCATTTTAACTTTAGGAGCTCGAAGAAGAAACAAATAGACCCCCGGATCTCTCTAATCTCCAAAGGAGGATAAAAGAGAGTGAGTTTCTTTTCCTTCATCTTCCCTTTCTGAATTATCTTTCTTCGGAGGAAGTAAGTTTCTCATTCACATATAATAAAATAAATGCAGTTGTTCGGGTGCTTTCAAATTTCAAGTCATTGAGGCAAGAAGATGTGACACGTAAGGATTATGTTGATCAACTTAAAAGGGACTTGGGTTCATATTATGGATACAATGATTTTCTCATTGAATCGTTAGTGGAGGTAATTCTAAGTCAAAGTAGTCTAGACTCTGCACCTTTTGCCTTTACAAGTTGCACTTTCATTTAAATCTGGATGTCTTGATATGTGACCTTACTGCAGCTGTTTCCCCCTGTTGAGTTGATTGAACTTATTGAAGCATTTGAAAAGCCCCGGCCAATTTCTCTGCGGGCAAACACTTTAAAGGTCATGGTTTCTCTGCCTCTTTTCTTTCTTTACCTTTTGTTGCTCTAATGGTTGACTCATAGTTTATTGTGTCAACCGGATTTCAGACTCGCAGACGGGATTTAGCAGGTGTTCTTCTTAACAGAGGTGTCAATTTGGATCCACTAAGCAAATGGTCAAAGGTACAAGGATTAATTGTGGTTCTCTGTGTTTTGTTTGGGTTGACCCATTATTTAAGTATCAATTTGGATTTGTTATTTCTTATTTTTATATGTATCATTACTTATTTCAGCATATGCATTGTTTATTTTGTAGGTTGGACTAGTTGTATATGATTCTCAAGTTCCAGTTGGTGCCACTCCTGAGTATATGGCTGGTCACTACATGGTATCCTGACATTACACTTTAAATGATGTCTTTTCTCTTAGTACTCAACTGTAATGCTTATTTCTAATAAATAACTTGCTTACAGCTCCAAAGTGCGAGTTCGTTTCTGCCTGTAATGGCCCTTGCCCCTCAAGAGAATGAACGTATTGTTGATATGGCGTAAGTAAATAATTTTGTCTAACAAATGTTTGCTTCAATTGTCTATCACTGAATTTTTCACCATCCAATATGTTTTTAATTCAGATCTTTTTTGATTTATTGCCCTTTCATAATCTTAAATGTATTGGTAAGAAATTAATAAGCTTGATCACTGAAAGAGTTGTCCGGTGCATATTTAGATAGTATAGGAAAAAACTAATTGAGAGAAATAAAGCATCTTCTGTTCCTCTCACTTGCAATTTCTACTTTCTTTAAATCAGCATCTTTGTGTTGGATATAGCTTTGTCAGTCTTAGGTTTAACTAATCTATTTTTAGTATCTTTCTTATGAGAGGAAGCTAAAACAATTTCTGTGAACTTTTTAGTTATTAGCTCAGTAAGCAGAAAAGTAGATTTTTTTGGTAACTTCTGTTCTTCTAAAGTGGGAAAACTTGTAAATGGTGCAGTGCTGCTCCCGGAGGCAAAACAACTTATGTTGCTGCACTGATGAAAAATAGTGGTATGTATTCATTTACTGTCAATCATGTTGTATTTTTGTGAAGAAATCCATTTTCTCCATAATTCATCCATAATTTCTGGAATACGTATGGTTGAATGATTTTTCTATACATTTTTCTCCCCTGGTGTTAGTATCCATTATCTTCATTTCCTTGAAAAATATCTTTGTTTTTACATTTCTTGCACTGCTTATTTCTAATGCAGTGAACCAAAATACACTGGGTGCTTTCGTTCTACTTTACTATGCTCTCATGTTCATTGTTCTTACCCAAAGTAGTTTATGTGAAACACCGTGTTCTATTTTTGTGAAGTAATCCATTTTCTCCATAATGCATCCATAGTTTCTGGATACCTATGGGTGAATGAATTTTAAAAACATTTTTCTTCCCTGGTGTCAATATTCAATATCTCCATTTCCTTAAAAAGAATTCTTAGTTTTTCCATTTCTTGCACTGCTAATTTCTAATGCAGTGAACCAAATATACTGGGTGCTTCTGTTCTATTTTACTATGCGCTCATGTACAATTGTTCATCATTCTTACTCAAAGTAATTTATGTTAACTTGTGCTGCTAATCTGTTTGCTTTCTCTAGTGAAATTTCTTCAGTTTTTTTTGTTGGTTCTCAAAAGTCAGTTGTATTGAATGAACATCTTATCCTGATGTGTCTTATATACTTACCTGTTATTTGTCATCAGCTTTTGTGACATGATAATGTTTGCCATGATAGTTTTTCTAACTTCTCTCTTCTCCCTTGTTCTGCTTTTGAAGTTATTTGTAAGCAACACTGTCTTCCAAATTGGTTAATAGCATTTTCCATTTCTATCGTCTGAATGACACTGACACATTTCACCTTGGGAAATTAGGTATTATTTATGCAAATGAGATGAAGGAGTCGAGACTTAAATCACTCACTGCTAACTTACATCGCATGGGGGTAACAAACACCATTGTCTGTAACTATGATGGAAGAGAGGTTAGACTCGGACTATTTTGCGATCTCCCCTTTTAGAACTTGCTGCATTTTATTTGTACATTTAAATTTCATGCTGGACAATGTTGTTCTACTTTCTTGCTCATTTTAAGCTCTCGTTCTTGTTGGCTGGAGTTGCTATGTAGTAACGTCATTGAGCTACAGGCACTGATCTGACAGATTTTGTTGGACTTGGGTCTCTGTTTCTTGGTTTACCTAGTTATAATATATGGACAAGTCCTCTGATCTAATACCTTACCTGGGAATCATTTCAGCTACCTAAAGTCTTGGGTCAGAACACTGCCGATAGGATTTTGCTGGATGCTCCCTGCAGTGGCACTGGCGTACGTAGTAATGTTTGATGTACATGTTTGCCTGAAATCATTTTTAATGAGATGAAGTTCATTGGTTCTGCAGGTGATTTCCAAGGATGAGTCTGTTAAAACTTCCAAAACTGCTGCAGATATACAAAATTGCTCACATCTGCAGAAGGTATAAATTGAGTTCAACGTGTAAATTTGGTGATTTTGTGTCATCCATATATCTAGACTTGCAATCATGAAATTTCAATGAACTGGTTGTATGCTTGTCATGCTTCATTAGAGAACTCGTATACAACATATCGCCAGCATCTGACTTCACTGGATGTTAGAAAACACTGGTTTCTGAAAATATTTAATTTTTGAGAGATTAAGTTGCAAGGAAAATTGAACGTTATCTTTGTTGTTTTTAATTATTGATTTCATTGATCTTATTTGTTGTATGAGGGAACAGATTTTGCAATTCTAATTGCCTTATTGCCCTTATTTTTGGGTGTGTTGTTATCTGTACCCTCCCAAAGTAGGAGGGTGTTGATGATATTGGAAGGCTCATCTCCCTCCCTCCTGCAATAATGTTAATTTTGCTCCATAATGTTTATGCTTATCTTATATTCCATGTTTCACATATTGATGTCGCTTACTCGCCTCTGAGAAACCTGTTTCATGGTCAATTTTCATTTGCAGGAACTGATACTTGCAGCAATTGACATGGTCGATGCCAACTCAAAATCAGGTGGATACATAGTGTATTCTACCTGCTCCATTATGGTTGATGAGGTATCTTTTAAAACTTACATTTCGTATGAATCTTATAAAAAAGGGTACCCTCCTAAGTGTTTGTATGCATATCAATTTCTACTTATTTGCTTAACTTGGGCTGCAGAATGAAGCAGTTATAGACTATGCACTCAAGAAGAGAGATGTTAAACTCGTGCCATGTGGACTTGATTTTGGGAGGCCCGGGTATAGCTTGTGCCATTTATGTGCATTTACTTGAAAGATTGTTTAATTCTACAGCTAATTAAAGCTGCTTTGAATTCCAGATTTGTTCGCTTTAGGCAGCACCGTTTTCACACATCTTTGGACAAGACACGGCGATTCTATCCTCATGTGCACAACATGGATGGATTCTTTGTGGCAAAGGTATGCCGTTTCATTTGGTGATAATTTGTGTTTGTCAATAGCTGCATAGCAAATGCATTATTTAGGAACTTCAGTTTAGAGAGAACTATGGACCAACGAGAAGGATGAGAACAGGGACGGAGGTAGTATATAACATGTGGGTTCGGCAGAAAAGTAGCTTTGGTTCAAACCCTGTACTTGAGGCCATGAACTAGAACCCAAAACTCTTAAGGTTCAAGTCCTGGATCTAACTCTGGATGGGAAGTCTTTCGGAATGAAAAGTATAGTGTTGAGAGAGCTCTAATGCAGGAATCAGAGTTCTACCTTTATAGGTCAATGATGTCTATTCTTAACATTGATCGCAGCACCCCAAGTGAAGTACTTACAAGAAGAACAGGCCACATAAATTACTCTGCCTTTGCCATATCACTCAATTCTCCTGTGAAGTCCTCTCTTTTCAAATGATTTTTCTCTTTTTGGTGTGCTTGTTTCCATCAACCATAAAAGTTTTGAACACTAAACACACTAGGTGACCGTTTGGCCATGTTTCATTGTGAAAATACAACTTGGTATATAACTGATCAGTATGGATTCTTTGACTTTTCAAAAAAAAGAAAAAATCCTTCTCAATTTAATTATTAATAATAATAGCCACGAGATGATCATCTTAGGTTGATCCTTTTGTTGACAGATGCTCTTATCGTAGTCTCTGAAGGATGAGAACCAACTATGTATCATCTACATTGAGAATTCAAGCATTGTATAATGTCATTAGTCCGATCCTTCATAGAAATTACCTGTATTAACGAACTTGCAAAATTTGAAAAAAATAGTTTTTTTTTGTTTTCAAAGTGAAAAATGATATTTGAAAATTATAGGTTTTGTGTGCATCTCCTAAGTTCTCAGACTGTTGTAATCACGTATATATCTAGCTTAATCATGCCAAGCAAACATTTCATCTTTTTATGAAGCTTGGGGAAATTGAAATGATTATGATTTTCTTACTTCATAAAAGTTTGAAGAAATGGTTACGGTTTCTGGGATTCAAAAATTAATTGGGACTGACGTGGATGTAAAAACTTATGAAAGATTATAAACCATCTTCTTTGAAGTTGCTGCAAGTTTGTTTCAGCTGAGAATATTTTGCCCCACGTGCCATTTTTTTTTCCAGTTGAAAAAGATGAGCAATTCCAAGTCTGCTGCAAAAGCGTCAGCTCAGTCCGAAGAAATACAAGATGCTGATTCCATTGAGAGCAGTGACCAGCAGAATGCTGAAGGGGATGATGACAAGCATTCAGAGCAAGAAGGCATTGCAAAAGAGAACGGAAAATTGAATGAAAAAGCAGCAGCTGATAAAAAGAGAAAGAGAGATGTCCAAAAGCATTCAGATAAAAAAGGTGTTGGACAAAACGGTGGTGGAACTAAAAATGGGAGGGCAGAAAACAAACCGGTGGCACCAAAAAGGAGGGAAAAGAAGAAACCCCCTCCTAGAGAAGAAATCGCAAAAGCTAGGTATAGTTCTTCAGTTCCACGATCATGAGTTGATGATATAAACACTGATGTGCTCATGGAACCGAGCTAATTTCATGTCATATAACGTATTCTTGTCTTATTTTTACAGGGAAGAGAAGAGGAAAGCTCTAAGGGAAGAAAAGCGAAAAGCCACAATGAAGAAAAAATCTGGAAACAAGTGAGTTCTCTGTAACATGCAGATGATATTTTCTCAGAGGCGACATGAATGAACACAAAACTAAAGATATAACTCGGGTATTATTACCAGCTGCCAGCTACAGGTAATATATCTTCTCGTTGGTTGATGACTCCGAGATAAAGAGGGTTGGAGATCATGTATGATTTGCTTTAGGAAAAAAAAAAAACCGAAAACTAGGATTTGTGGTTGTACGAAAACCACGAATCCAAAATTTTGTATCTGTATTTGATGTTATACTTTTTCCTTTTGGGAGTGAGCAATGAAAACTAAAAAGAGCAAAGTAGTTTGTATTATTACAGTGCCAATTACTCGGGTTTGAATGTTCGAAAGACTAATCTATATATAATGCTAGGTGATGGTATATATATTGTAGTCTGTATTAACTGTATCAAAGCAATCCATATATCAATTGACAACCATAACAAAGTTCATAAATAAAACATAGACAACTCTAGCTAGCTAGAACTCAGCACAAGAAAGAAGCAACATCAAAATGTGTTAGATGTTGTTCATGCAGTACTAGTTCTTTCATTATTCTTCATTGTAAGGTTCTCTCATGCTTTAATAGGATCAATTAGCACCATAGAGATGACGTCTTTCAAGTTATTTTTTGAAAAAGTATAAGCATCTTCGTCTTTATAAAAAAACTCTGCAACCCTCGTAAGATTGAGCACTGGCATAAGCAAAACTCTTGGTACTGTTGTAGGTTTTAGACATCCTCTATTCAAATCCTTCCAATTATACTCTATTATTTTCCTTATCTCTATGTAAGCTTCTTCTTTTGTTGCACGATGCTCATTCATGTAACATTCGATACCCGAAGCTACATCTCCTCTTTCCACCTCTATCTGTATTCATAATATAATTAGACAAACAAGTTAAAATAAAAAGAAATATTACTTCATATTCAATTTGTATGTCACACTTAGCTTCCTATTAATCCTTGAGTTATTATTTACGCATACAATATAATACCTCATGTGTTACGAGATCATTCAGTAATCTTGCAATGATACACGAAGATACAAGAATTGTAGGTTCATTCGATATCCAATCAAACGCGTCCTTAGTTGCTACATCTCCCATGCCTAACCAAGAAGTAGTGGCAAGCAATAGGTAAGTACTAGATGGAATTCCATTCTTTATATACTGTTCCATTGTTGGCACATCCTTCGCATGATACCATTTGGCCTCTTGGAAGTAAGCCCTCAACAACTTCTTCATCTGAATAAAGGAACAAAATATAAATTAATGTGAGCCTATAATTTCAAAATGTTATGGATTTAAACAGTAACAAGCTTTGAATTTCTTTTAATTAATTACCTCAGTTATGGAATAGTTGACTGAAAATGACTTAATTTCAAGATTTTCCAATTCTGTCTCCACTTCATTGTAAACTTTTAGAAGAGCATAGTAGGAGACCTTCATATATAGCGGTAATTTCTCTGAAGCATCAATGTCCCACCTACATTTCAAATATTACATCAATTTCCACAAAAAAAATGTAATTAGCTACGAACTTAATCGCGAATTCATCATTGAATTGCTTGTCGCTAATAGAATATTTTGAAAATTCATCACAAAAATGTTAGTAAGCTATTGATCGATGTGAGAAAAGATCGAATTTAGACCTTTCAATTGCCGTTGTGAGTAGAGTAAGTTCATCAAGTGTGCCATAAGTATCATAAGTGTCATCCATAATAGAACAGAAGCACAACACTTTGGTTAATATTTTCCTAGCAACACTATATTGAGGTTCAAAGTATACACCTAAACTCCAGAAGTATAACTCAACCACTCTGTCTCTTGCAAAAGGTAGTGCCTGCACGATTTCCGATTCTTTCCACCACCTAAAATGTAAAGAGGAAATACTCGTAGGAGTTAATTATGCAGGTATTAGGATTTCATCATTTTCTTACTCAATAAGGGAGTTTGTCAATTACCTTGTGATATCACATAGCTCCCTTTTGTGCAACCTTTGTAAGATGTTGAAGTCCAATTTAGCAAAATTTAGTAACATTTCATTGTGTGATTCATTTTCTTGGTAAAATGATATGTATTTCCTCGTTCCTACCCTCACTATAATATTGTTGATTGGAAATTTCAGTGCGTTACTGACTTGAGTCGCAAGGGGATCGCTCAAATTAGGCAAAATTAGCTTCAAATGAGTAGTGGTGAAATTAATTGCTTCATCCAGAATTTCTTCATCATGTACTCTGAATTGCGCTGCCTCGTACAAGCTCAATAATCCTTGCACGTCCCTAGCCAGTGCTTCCTTGTAACTTCCTTGCTCGTTAATGAATTTCCTAAAAGCATCTGCTCAAAAACATATAAGTGACCTGATTATGCAAATATTTTTTCACCAACAACAATGTCTAGTTAATATGTGTGTGTGGGGGGGGGGGGGGGTAACGTACCCGATGAGACATAATAACCTTGTTGCCTAAGTAATCGAAAGCTTAGAGCAACAGCATGAAGGTCACTTTCACCAAATTCACCAATCCATTCTTCATAATCATTAAAGATTTCACTCAATGATTCCTCAATACAATGTTCAAAATGGTATGCCACTCCAAGCAATTGTATTGTGTTGATGAGGTCAAGTTTTTGCAAAGATTTGGAAGGAGCCATCCCTAGCATTTTTCTCACTCCTTCTTTTTGGTCTTCATGTTCCTTCTCTTCCCATTCATTGGTTCCCTACACAAGTAAATTTCAAAATTTGTTACTATGCTATCTATACATATGATTTGTTAAAAATCATGAATAATATTAACAATATAAATCAAGCAATTAATTACCAAGAGATTAGCATAGGTAAGAAAATGGTCACCCCAAACAGAAGGATGATGATTGGCACATCGACGTGTAATCTCCACTTCACCACAAAATCCAACCATTTTTCTTCTTCTTTAAAGTTACTATATAGTGAAGAGAAAAAAAAAACAAAATTGAACAAATAGGTGTTAGTTTGAGCTCAAATGACAAACTTATAACGACCCGTAGGAAGGAAATGGTTTCTAGAAAAATAAGTTTTTTTTAGTAGATGTTTGGACGTAAAAATTATAAAATTTGAAAGAAAAAAAAAGTAATATTTGTTTTCTAAGTTAATTAAAATGGTAATTGAAAACATATACCACACTTACTAGTCACTTTTTATAAGCAAAATATACATATAGCAAGCTACTTCCATGCAACACTGAATTATTAAAAGAAAATCAGAATATACCTTCTAATTTCTTGCTAGTTACTTGGCTCTCTTTTAAAACTAAGAAAGTGTGTCCCTGCTATTTATAAAGCTTTAGAATACCATTAAGTTAATTAATAATCCATCCTCCGTTCAATTTTACCTATCCATTATTTTAAAATGAGATTTTCATTTTTATTACTTGTCACTTTTAGTATGTATCAAGAAAAGACAATTTTTTCATATATTTTCCAAATCATTTTTCAAGACTTATTACTAAATATTAATTAATAAGAATAGTGTGATAATATAGTCATATCAGTTATTATTTTGTTAATAGGTACTCCTTTTGTTCTTTTTTGTTTGTCAACTTTTTGAGAGTCAAATTGTCTAATTATCAAAGCTAAATAAGATTACATTCATTTAATATTTTAAAATAAAATTTTAAATATTCAAAAGCTATATGGAAAGTACTATAAATTACAACTTTTTCTATCAATATGATGAAAAATATATCTAAAAATATTTAGTTAAAATTCATATTGTTTGACTCTAAAAAAAAAATACTATGACAACTTAAAAAGAACTGAGTGGTATGTTATATCCAAACATTACAAGTGCTCATCATATAATAAAGTTCTTATACTAATTAACAGTCAATGAAAGGCAGTCGTTGTTTAATAGAGGTGTGCATTAATGAATGACACCAATTCAAGTCCATTTTGTGATCTCATTTGAATCCTCCTTTGTTTTTGCTCTAACAAGTGGATTAAATGCTACTTTCTCCCCCTTTTAGCTTTTACTCCTTCCGTCTATTTTTAATTATCATAATTTTTTTATAGAATTAAACTTTGACTATTATTTTACGATATATTGATATGCAAAAAAAATGCAATTTATACATAGCACTTTTCGTATAGGTTTTGAATATCTGAATTTTTTGTTTAAAATATCAAATTAGTGTAATCTAATTTAACTTTAAAAATTAATCAAATTGACTTTCGAAAAACGCAACATGACAATTAAAAGTGGAGGGAGGTAGTATGATTTACTTTTTTTTATTAGTTTAAAAAAATGATGTATTTCTATATATTAATAATAATTTAAGTTAAAAAATTCTCATTTTATCTTAATGAAATGATTTATAGTCACATAAACATCTATAAGTTATTGTACACCATAAATTTTATAAGTCTTTCTTTTTTTCATAAACTTTGTATCAAGTCAAATTACGTCACATAAATTAGAACGGAGGAAGTACATAATTTTTTTTAAAAAAAAATGAAATTACACATTAATATGCACAAACAAATTGTTTTCGAACCTGAAACATCTGGTTAAGAATGGAGGAGAACTTACCACTCATAAATTAGTTTAATTCGCAGCCCTTACAAAGTTATTTTTAATTCTATGTCATTTATATTAATTTTGTTTTATATTTTTACATATAAAAATTTGAAAGAGTCATTTTTTTTCGTTTCAGTTGTATAAGTTTGATAAGAAATTATGTTCTTCATGTGGTGTAAAACGTGGTACACAGTAGGAACGTCAATAATATTTAATCTCTATTTTATTTTATATAACGTTTTCCTTCTTATGTAACAATTTTAAGAAAAGTGAAAGGATACATTATTGTTAAAATTTATTGTCAAATAAAAATAAATAAAATCTCACTACAAATTAATAAAATTCGTTGCGTCTGTAAGACTATGATGGAAGAACCACTTGTTTAAGAACATGATTGAAGATAAAGAAGTTATTGTCGTGGTTAAACGTCAAATTCAGAGAAGAAATTAGAATTTTAATTTTATGAATCTTAAATTTTATAATAACAATTTTTAAATAAGTAATAATTAATTTTTAAATTTTATATTTAATAAATTTCTTATTTGATTTCGTCCTGGGCAAATCCAATCCCTTTCAACTGACACACTGTAATTAATCTTCTAGAAAAGTTGTGTACCCCTTCGTTTCCAAAACCCGCTACTTAAAACCCACTTGCTTGTAAAAATTAATTATATATTTTTTAATTTTATTTTAAAAATGAACTTTCTTAAATCTTACTTAAAGTGAGAATTTGCTTATAAATTATTTCTAACTCACTTTTCTTTATTTTTGCAATAACCATAACCATATATAACTCAAAAAATAATAGTTCTAATTTCATCTTTAATATGATAGCTTCGAAAACTTTAATCTTAACCTCAATTATTGATGATATTGAAATTATTTATGAGTAGTTGAGGGTGAACTAGGATATTCAAACTGATCATGAAGTTTTTGTTTTTTTTTTGTTTGTGTCTCATGCAATTAATTAGGGGTGCGCATCAGTCAGTTCGGTTCGGTTTTAGGTGTTATTGGTTTGGTTTATTGGTTTTCGGTTTGTAAATACTTCAAACCGATAACATATTTCTTATCGGTTTTTGGTTAATCGGTTTATGGTACTTAACGGTTCGGTTTTTGGTTTATCCAATAAGAAAATACTCCTATATATTATATACACGATAAGAAAATTTTCAAATAAACCATATGATTTTTCCAACATTTGGCATGAAAGTAATAATCATAAAAGTAACAATCATTTTTCTTGCAAGTTTAGACACTAGACACATTCAAAGGAAAAAGTGTGAAAGTAACAATCGTTTAACCATTAACAAAAAGTGTGAAAGTAACAATCGTTTAACCATTAACAATAAGACTAGTAAATTTAGTATAGTCTTATTAGGTTATCGGTTTAACCATTAACAAAAATTATAAAACCGGAAACCGAACCAATAACCCAATAAAAAAATTTACAAAACCGTTTAAAAACCGTTAGCCCAATAACCCAATATCAATAAACCAATAGTGTTTTTTTTGGTTCGATTTATTGGTTAAATCGGTTTTTGCACACCCCTACAATTAATGCAAGTTGCGTGGTGATTTGGGTCTTTATAAGTTTTGGGTCACTAATTGTGAAATAAAATAACGTCTTGTACAACTTGTGTAGATAATTATCTGAGGCACATAATAATTTTTTTTTTTCACCAACAACTCTTTTTTTGTCCTCTTTTATTTGTTATTATTTCTTTTTATAGAGTCAAACAAAATTTTAGCTAACATTTTACAATATATATTTTTTCATTAAATTAATATGTAAAAAAATGTAATTTATAATATTTTTCATATAGTTTTGTAATATCTAAATTTTTTGTTTAAAATATCGAATTAATATAATCTAATTTCACTTTAAAAATTAATCAAATTGACTTTTGGAGGATATAGTGAGGCAACATCGGGCCTCATATTTTGTGGGCTCCTTGAATTTCCCTTATTAGGGAAGTGCTTTTTATAAAAAAAAAATTCATATCGAGGGTTTGAATTTGAAACTTCTTGTTAAGAAAGGACAGGTCTCATTCACTGCACCATATTCTTTGACCATGACTTTTCTTTTTGTTAATACTAGTGAAGAAAAATTCGTGTTGCATACATGCTCAATAGTTATTTATAAATATTATTTTTTAGGTGGTGCTAGTTAAGTGATTTTAATTTTTTTTAATTGAAAATAAGTTATATATTTTTCTGTGATCGTAAATTATCTCATTATTGTAAATAAATATTAAAATATTATTAATATTAATAAATTTTAAGTGGTGTTTGATTAAATGATTTTTAAGTTTTGCTCTAAATTAAATACAATTTTGTATATATATATATATATATGATCTTAGAAGGAGAACATGAGTTCAGGTGAACTCAATGACCCCCTCTTGGATACGCCAAGATCCTCCAAAGATTTTTATTTATTTTGGTCCTACCTAGCTAACATAATAATTAATAGTGAATAAAACATGTTATGCACGAAATAGACTCGTAGCTCCTTTGGAATTATGTACCAAACATGTCAAAAGAATTACATTAAGCTAATTCAGGGTTCTTCAGCTCTTGCCAATAAAATCTAAATTATCGATATTGTTTGTTAAGAACAACAAAATTTTTGCTCCTTATAAATACACCTTAATTCTTTCGTATAAACATCACCAACGCACAATGATATTTTTATGTTGATAAAAAAAGATAGTTTCAAATATATACAATAAAGTAACTAATTTACAATAAATATAGTCATGTTTTTAATTATATATAAAAATAAAAAATTACGCGGATAAGCAAATATATACTAATTAATTAGCTAACATAACTATAGTTTCCATTAATTACCATTTGCAACTTAATTTTAGCTATCATTATGTGCGTCTCTCTCCTTTTTTCCTCTCTCTCGCCTCTCTTCTCTTTTATACATATAAAAATACAAATTATACATATACAACTATTTGACAGATATACATATACAATTCGCCTCTCTCCACTTTATGTCCTCTCTCGCTCGCATCTCTTCTCCCTCTCCCAATCACACTCGCCAAATATACAAATACATATGTATATTAGTTACATATATACAATTATTTGACAGATTTACATATACAATTCGACAAATATACATATACAATTCGTCTCTCTCCACTCTATGCCTTCTCTCGCTCACCCATCTTCTCCCTCTCCCAATCTCCCTCGCCTATCTCCTCTGGCCTCTAACATGTAGCTACGAATCGTAATTAACAAATTATAGCTATGAAACCTAATTAAGTTTACTTTAGTGGCTATTTGTGAAATTTATAGTAAAAAATCATAGAAAATAACAACCTTGTTGCTTAAGTAATCGAAAGCTTAGAGCAACAACATGAAGGTCGCTTTCACCAAATTCACCAATCCATTCATCATAACAAGTATAAAAGCAACTCAACAATTCCTCAATCTCATGTTCAAAATGGTATGCCACTCCAAGCAATTGGATTGTGTTTATAAGTTCAAGTTTTTGCAAAGATTTGGAAGGAGCCATCACTAGCATTTTTCTCACTCCTCCTTTTTGGTCTGCATGTTCCTTCTCTTCCCATTCATTGGCTCCCTACATGATTAAATTTCAATATTTGTTTATAATATGGTTTGTTAAAAATCATGAAGAATATTCACAACATAAAGTAATTAATTACCGAGAGATTAGCATAGGCAAGAAAATGGTCTCCCCAAACAGAAGGATGATGAATGCACATCGACGTGTAATATCCATCTCACCACCAAATCCAACCATTTTTACTAACAACTTAAGTTGGTTAGTATTCTACTAACTAATTACCAACATATTTTTAACTGAATTATATTTTAAAACTTAACAACGAAATTCTAACAGATTACCAACCAAAATCTTACTAACTAAGTAATTTAGTTGGTAAATACGGTGCGAAAAAATGGCGCCAAATTTAGCAACATTTTATTAATGGGTTACCAACTGAAATATTACTAACGCACACCTTTTGTTGGTAATATTACCAACGAAGTATATATCGGTAGGCAAATATGACAAAAAATTGTTTATATAATTTATTAACATATTACCAATGAATTACTAACCAAACATTTACCAACGGCAAGATTGTGTTACTAAATTTACCAACCAAATATAAATGTGTTGGTAAATTAGTAACGAAATGTAAACCAATATCCAATTAGTTGAAAATTTTGACGACGAATAAAGATTGTAGTTAGTAAATTACTAACATCATTAAAATAGTTGGTAATATACCAACCGATCATTAATCCATTGGTAAAATTTACCAACATATTAATTATTAGTTGGTAATATTACATATGAATGTTTAGTTGAATAGTAACTATTACCAACTGTGATAAAATTTATTGGTAAATTATTAATTACTAACTTATATTTGAATAGTTGGTAAATTTATCCATTGAAGTTAAACTTTTTGGTAAATCAGCGTCTAGTGTTGAGGCTTGCTTATTCAGTTTGTGTCGTTAGGAGTTTTAACTTTTAAATTTTAGCCAAAACTAGACTTTGGTCGATATTTTTGGTAAACGTGCTCAGATTAGAACTCTGTCAGTGTCATTAGCTTCGAAAGGTCATTTTTTATCTAACATGAAGGTTGGTTCAAGTTTTGAGGCTTCCGTTTTTTTTTTTGTGCCGTTAGGTGTTTTGAATCTTATGTTTGGCCAAAATTTGACTTTGGTCAATATTTTTGAGAACGTGCTCAAATGAGAATTTCGTCAGCATAATTAACTCCAAAGGTCATTTTTTATCTAATAGGATGGTTGGTTCGGGTTTTGAGGCTTTCATTTTTAGTGTGTGCCGTTAGGTGTTTTAACTTATAAATTTTGGCCAAAATTTAACTTCGGTCAATTTATTTGATAAACGTGCTCAAATGAGAATTTCGTCAGTGCAGTTAGATGCGGAAGGTCATTTTTGATGTAATAAGATAGAGGGTTCGGGTTTTGAGGCTTCCATTATTAGTTTGTGCCGTTAGGTATTTTAACTTTTAAGTTTTGGCCAAAATTTCACTTTCGTCAATATTTTTGGTAATCGTGCTCGAATTGAAATTTTTTCACCACGGTTAGCCATATAAGTTCAGTTTTGGTCTCATAGGATGGTTGGTTCGGGTTTTGAGACTTTTATTTTCAGTTTGTGTCATTAAGCGTTTTAACATAACATGAGTTTTTTGTTTACCAAATATACGAATCTTTTATTCAAATTGTATATAATCACTTTTCGAATCTTGCTATCGATTTTATGTATTAGGTTTTTTAAATAAAGTGCATGGATTTTTTGTGTATAAAATATGTATGTATATTGTGTTTCTGATATAGAACAGATAATTATATAAAAATTGATGAAGTATGTATAAATTCTATTAAAATACGTATAAAATCTGTAAAAAATAAAATATATTGAAATTGATAACGAACTGTGCACAAAGGAATAGGGCTGGACACATGATCGTTTTTTCAAATCTGCTACAAATCGTAGAAAACTTGTTAAGACTTTTTGATATGTTTTATAAATATGGAAATTCGATCCCTCTCTATTTTTATTTTCTCCAAATTCTTGCTCTGATTAAGAACACATATCATAATTTAAAATTAATGATTGAAATTTAATTAACTAAAATAAGTTAATCATTATTAAAATAATTAATTACTTTATTTCTTGACTAGAGTAAAATCTTACCGTGCATGAAATATTTTCACTTCCTTCCTTTTATTTTATTTGTTATATTATATATTAATAATATATAAGTTAGAGTATTATTTTCTTATTTGAGTGTTCAAAAGAGCCCATGTCTATAGACTATACGATAACAGTATTGAGATTAAGTGGTGTGGATACATTTAGAATTAGTTAATTTACTGTAAACGTCATATTAATTAATTCATCGAGTCTGTTAGAATTAGTTAGTTAGTTGTCAAATCACGTGATAGTTGCTTTCTTTCAGTTAGTTAGGACTTTAGATATTTTTCTCATTCAGCTGTAAAAATACTAGTCTGAACTACCATTGTACACAATTAATTCAGAATGCAGAATTTCATTCTTCTTCTCTAATCAAGCTTTATGCTCTCATCATCAATGGAGGTTTTCGTCTTCTCAAACCTCTCATCTTAACATGGTATCAGAGCTAGGACACTTTGTTCTTCCTCTTTCTCTTTGTCTTTAATTTATGCATTAGAAATGGTAGATCTCACATCTGCTAGCACTGATTCAGCTAGCACTGCCTCATCTGGAATTGATACGGGAAGTCATTTTTACATTCATCCCTCAGATAGTCCTGGTGCAGTACTTGTACCTGTTCCTTTTAATGGCACTGGATTTCACTCTTGGCGCCGTAGTGTACTTCGATCTTTGTCGGTGAAGAACAAGCTAGTCTTCATCAATGATGAGTGTAAGAGACCAGATGCAAATCAATCCACTTATCGTCAATGGGTGAGGTGCGACGATATGGTTACCTCTTGGATTCTTAATTCTCTAAGTCGAGATATTGCAGACAGTGTTGAGTATGTCAATGATGCTCTGGAACTATGGACAGAACTGGATGATCGTTATGATCAAACAAATGGAGCAAAATTATATCAGACTCAGAAGGAAATTAATGATCTTAATCAAGGTATTCTCGATATCACTACATACTATACTCGCATGAAGAAGCTTTGGGAAGAGCTGAACAATTTATGTGTTTTAAGTCAGTGCAATTGTGTGTGTGTGTGGAGCTAAGACTAATATTCATAAGGCAGAACAAGATAGACATCTGATTCAGTTTCTCATGGGTTTGAATGTGGTGTATACCATAATTAGGGAAAGTATTTTGATGATGAATCCCTTACCTTCTATGGCACAAGCTTTTGCTTTGTTAGTACAAGAGGAGAAACAAAGGGAATTCAAGCCCAACAACAACCAAATGTTTGCTGAAAGTAGTTCCCTCATAGCGAGTTCATCAAGTTCAGGAGGAAGAAATTTTCAAACAAATTATTATGTTCCCAACACAACACCTAGAGGGAGACCTTTTTGTGAATTCTGTAGAAGGCCAGGTCACATTAAAGACAAATGCTACAAGCTACATGGTTACCCATCTGGTGGCACGCCTACAAATTCTTTTAATTCCCAAACCTCAAACAACTATGGTACAAATCAGCATCAGAAAGCTCCTAATCGTGATCAGTATTATGGTACAAACCAGCATCAGAAAGTTCCTAATCGTGATCAATACAATTCAAGAAATCAGGCACACAATACTTACTCAAATCAAAGGCATAACACTAAGGGTGGAGCAGCAAACTCTGTAAGAATATCCTGTGATGAAGTTGTTGGTGGATAGAAAAGGGAATTAGATTTTCATAGTGCAGCTCAAGGAAATGAAAATATCAGTATCACTAAGGAACAATATGACCAAGTTGCTCATTTGTTGAACCAGTTCCAGGACTCTAACTCTATGGCAGATCAAAATGATGGAACATGTGGAGCTGTGAACTTTGCAGGTATCTTTGCTTGCTCTTCCTCTCCTGATTTTGTTAAACTCTCATGTGAATGTTTCAAAACAAGGACTGATTTATGGATATTAGACTCAGGAGCATCCCACCATATGACTTTTAACAAAAATCACCTTGTGAATATGATCATTCTACCCTGTCCTTTAGTCAGATTACCAAATGGATATAGAGTCAAAGTTACAGAGGTTGGTAGTGTGCATCTTACCCCCAAGATCACTTTGTCCGGAGTACTTTATGCCCCTTCTTTCAAATACAATTTAATCTCCATCAATTCTCTAGTAAATCATCTCAAATGTACCGTTTCTTTTTCTAACACTTCTTGTCTACTGCAGGCCCCTTCACTGAAGAGGCCTCTGGAGATTGGTAAAGTACATGATGGTTAAAAATGTGCTTCGGAAGTTACCGGAAACTTGTTTAGCTATATCAAAAAAAATCCGTTTCATTTTTCGAAAATCCGACTTCATATTCTTGTTTAGGGGGTCAAATTGAGTGGGAAATGGGTCTAACCCAAATTTTAGAGCAACCGTATCAAAATCCGAAATTTCCAAGTAAAGCCTTTTTCGAGGGTCTACTTTGGAGGGTCATATCTCCTAGCACACAGATAATTGGGTGGCCCATAACATATCCATGGAAAGCCCTTTGAGTTAGCTACCTAACGTACTTCGTTTCACCTCATTCGGAGTTCGGACGAAGAAGTTATGCCATTTTCGTAAAATCTGTCCGGCAGGAAATGCAATTTCCAGTGAGCGTTTTTACAGTTCACCCACCTCATTTTTTTTTCTAAGTGTTGGACCATTTTTCCAAAGGGCATATGTTATTTCCTATATACCATTAGTTCAATTCCCATCTCTAAAACATTTCCCAAAACACCTCTCCCATACTTAGACACATTTTCTCTCAAGTTCTCTCAAGAACCCTAATCCAAAACCTTCCTCAAGGTTGAAGAGACTCTTGCTCCAAGTTCCAAGCTTCCATTGAAGACACTCTCAAGACCTTCATAAGAACTCAAGGTATGTGGTGTTGAACTCATGGGTCCTTCCACCCATAGTGCCTAGACTCTATTCTACTCACTAATTCATGGTTTAAGTTAAGATTCATAAATTAGTCTTGTTCTTTGTAATAATTTCCTGCACATTGAATTTTAAACATGAAAAGTGATTGTTTTGA
>NC_064290.1:7726925-7735437 GCF_019186545.1 Solanum stenotomum | reverse complement strand
TTAGACATCATATTTCTCCTGTTGTTTTGAATCCTGACAGTCAGTCTTTTGTAATGAATGTTTCTCATGATTGTGAACCTAACTCATTTAAGGAAGCATCTGTGGATCCTGCATGGCAAAAGGCTATGACACAAGAGTTCCTTGCCCTGCATGACAACAATACTTGGACTCTCACAACTCTGCCAAAGGGTAAGAAGTCTATTGGTTGCAGGTGGGTTTATAAAGTCAAACACAAGGCTGATGGGAGCATAGAAAGGTATAAAGCTAGGCTGGTGGTAAAGGGATATACTCAACATCATGGCATAGATTATACAAAGACATTTTCACCTGTTGTTAAGATGACAACTGTGAGGGCACTCATTGCCACTGCTGCAAAGAAACAATGGAATATATATCAACTTGATGTTACTAATGCTTTTCTCCATGGAGATCTACATGAGGAAGTGTATATGGATGTGCCACCAGGTCTGACCACCCCTCACAAAGGTCTAGTTTGTAGACTTAACAAGTCATTATATGGTCTAAAACAGGCTAGCAGACAATGGTATGAGAAATTGACTGAAGCACTTCACACAAGAGGCTATGTTCATTCCCTCCATGACTACTCTTTGTTTTACAGAAAAAAAGGTGCATCTACTGTCTTCCTAGGTGTTTATGTTGATGACATCCTACTCACAGGAACAGACACTGCTGAAATTGATAAGCTTAAAAGGTTCCTTGACAGTCAGTTTAAAATCAAAGATCTTGGCTGCCTGCCTTGACTCGAGGAAGTCTGTTAGTAGTTATATTGTGTTGTTGGGAGATAGTCCTGTTAGCTGGAAGTCCAAGAAGCAAGAAACAATCTCCCTTTCCTCAGCTGAAGCAGAGTATAGGTCTTTGAGAAAAGTAGTGGGAGAACTGACTTGGTTGCAAAGATTATTTGAGGAATTGACTGTACCTCAAAATGGACCATTCCCTGTATATTGTGATAGCCAAGCAGCCATTCACATTGTAAGGAACCCTGTATTCCATGAACGTACGAAGCACATTGAAGTGGATTGCCATTTTGTGAGGACTAAGCTTCAAGAGGGGCTCATTACATTGCATCACATTGACACTACTGCTCAGTTAGCTGATATCCTTACCAAAGCACTTATTGGGATTAAACATTCTACTCTTTTGGACAAGTTGGCTTCGATTACTTCTCCTCCAACTTGAGGGGGGGTATTGAGATTAAGTGGTGTGGATACATTTAGAATTAGTTAATTTACTGTAAACGTCATATTAATTAATTCATCGAGTCTGTTAGAATTAGTTAGTTAGTTGTCAAATCACGTGGTAGTTGCTTTCTTTCAGTTAGTTAGGACTTTAGATATTTTTCTCATTCAGCTGTATAAATACTAGTCTGAACTACCATTGTACACAATTAATTCAGAATGCAGAATTTCATTCTTCTTCTCTAATCAAGCTTTATGCTCTCATCATCAATGGAGATTTTCGTCTTCTCAAACTTCTCATCTTAACAAACAGGTCCTTTATTTTGCTTGTAAAATTTAAAATATACCATGCAACACTTTTTAATTTTATTTCTGACAAATATTATTTTTTAAATTTCTTAAAATTTTTATTATCATTGGTTGAAGTTTACTTCTCATTTCACTATCTTTGAATGATAATGTGATCGGACAAAAAATTGATGCATGAGTAGTGCTGGCAAAAAGAGCTCATATTTTGGTAATCCATTTAATTCGCCCATATTTTAATGGGTTGGATGAGTGATTTTTTATATGGGTAAAATATGGATTGATACCCATATTCAACCCATAAAAATGTGGATAAACTATGGATAAATATGGGTAAAACATAGATTAGTCAAATGGGTTAAGCTTCTAACTTTTATTCACTCAAAATTCATGATATCACTAAAAATAGTGTAACTTCTCTTCCTTTTTATGTTATTCTATAAAACTAATTATTCTTCTCTATAATTGAAAAGGTGAAGTCTTTGACCCTCCAAAAATGTATATTTTAAACGTACATTTCTTTGTTAATTATAATTATATATTTTTTTATTTGTTTAATTTTATATTGGATAATAAATAATAGTGTAAAATAAGCAAATCATGTATTAGTATTGACATAGCTTAAAGTGCATTAAGCATGTTTTAGTCCTAAAATGCAAATATTCATTTACTTTGAAACTAAAAATATTTTCATCTTGTTATTACATAAATTTATTTTATATTGAAAAGTTATAGGATTTTTTTTTTATTTTTATGATACAATAAAACTAAATGAAGCATTTTCAACATTTTTCGTCTAAAAAGAAGACTAAAATATTTTCTCCATATTGATTTCTTAAGTAAGTACTATTTATTCATGAAAATATGGATAAACTAGTATTTTACCCAACCCATTTATTACCCTATCAATTTTTACCCATATCAAATATGGATGGGTTGAATTATTACCCATTTTTAACCCGTCCAAATTTAACCAACCCGCCCATTTGCCATCACTATGCATGACAATGATTTACTCAGGGTAAGAAGGAATCTTTTTAAATATATTTAGAAATAATATAAGGCTAAGATATAATATATATCTAGAATTGTGGGGTTGAAAAAATATTTTAGAAATAACTATATGAAAGTAATTAATTATTCTAACCGTGATTATAATTTTACTTTGATTAATTAAATTTCAATCATTTATTTTGAACTTGATATATATCTCTAATCGAAGCAAAAATTTAGAAAAAAAAAATTCAGAAAAGAGCCCAAAGAGAAATAGATCTAGGAGTAGAATTCATAAAAAGTTGGTGATTTTTCCACAAGAATTCATAGTTTTTTCCACGAGAGTTTTCATATTGAACAATTCAAAGCGTTGAAACTTATAAGCATACTGTTCTAGAAGAAAATATAGTTGAAAAGTACATAATTCATATTTCAGATTTTGATAAAGAGTACTTTGAAGTAGCCAAAAAAATATGTTGAAATCAAGTCTTCAAACTTCTTGAATTAGATAATATTATTTTAATTTTTAAGTATTATAGTATTTGTTATTTGGCTATATTGATAGTTTTTAAATTATTTATTTAAATTTTAATACGTCAATTAGAAAATATAAATCGGATTAATAACATTACATCTTAAATAGAACTTCAAATACTGATATATCATAAAAGACTTAAGCCTCCCCTAATTTATAGTCTTCATTTACACTTTGTCATTTTTATGATATGGAAAATCTATAGCACGTGGAAATAGTACCACATTCGACAAGTCTTTTGTTTCTAGTAACTTTAATCATGTCTGTTTGTTAAGATCTGATCTAAGCCTTTACGTAAGCAATCACGAAAGAAATGGAACACGAAGCTATTATTTTTTTTATCAGTTTTTTTTTTTTTTTTTTAATTTTTACCCCTTCCTAGGAGCTCCACCCCTTTTGCTCCCTTGGTGACTCGAACTCACAACCTTCGGGTTGAAAGTGAGGGGTGTTTACCATTCGAGCAACACCCTCTCATCTTTTATCAGTTAGAATATGACAATTGCGACCTACTTTTTCTAGTCCAAAATGGTAATGTTCTTGATTAAGAGGGTGTTTGAATTGGCTTAAAAGTTGGTCAAATCTATTTTTAAATCAGTTTTTGACTTCTGAAAGTGTTTGACAAATATAAAAAATAACATAAAATAAGTTGAAGAGTGTTTGGCAAGGTCAAGAATGACTTAAAATAAGTCAAAAACCAAAAGTAGGTCTCCCCCTAAATTTTATTTTTTGATTTAAAAGTCATTTCAGTTCGACTTTTTATTTTTTACTTAAAAGCTACTTTTTTAAGTCAATCCAAACAGGCCCTAAGTATGTGAATGAAGGAGCTTACTTATTTTTTAAAAATTTAAGAGGAATTTTGACTATAATATTATGTTATGATTCTTAAGAATTTAGTGGTGTTATAGTTTGATTTGATACAAAAGTTAAGAATTTTTTTGTTTGAAATTTGTGATTTAAAATAAGTCATAAATATTTATATGACTATAAATAATTTCATTAAAAATAAAATGAATACTTTAAAATTAAATTGTTACTCGATAAAAAAATGAGTCATAGAAATTGAGATGGAGATAGTAATAAATTTGAGAGAAATATTGAAAACACTCTTGAACTTGGCGCAAATTATTAGTTTCGTCTTCGAACTATTGACAGCCTTAAAAGTATCCCTCTACTTGACTAACTAAACTTAGATACATTTCCGATCTGTCACATGACATAGCAAGTAGTCTCAAACTCTTGTAGGAGTATGAAGATCTTAATAAAAAGTTGAGAGAAGTGTTGAAAACACCCTAAACTTGGCGATAATTTAGGAGTGTATTTTTCTCATGTTGCAAGATCGAGGGTGTATTTAAGTTCAGTTAGTCAAGTAAAATAATGTTTTTAAGACTATCAATAATTTAAGAATGAAAGCAATAATTGATGCCAAATTTAAGAGTATTATTTTCAATTACTTGTCCCTAATAAATTATTATTAATAAAGCGGATGAAGATAGGAGAGGAGGATGGGCACCGGGTCCCACATATAGTGCATTATAAGCACCATTGTTTCTGAAAACAAGAAGTGAAAAATACGAGAGGAACACCAAGCCTTCCTAAGGCAAAAAGGAGGTCTCTTTTGAGCTTTGAGGTATTAATTCTTATTAACCAAAAATCCTTCTTTATTTGGATATGTTCATTCTTGTTTTTATTTACTAATGTTGGTGATCTTTTTGTGTGCTTTATTATGGAAAAAGAGAAGTCGTATGTGTTTGTTTTAATCGAAATCACGTTGTCTACCATCTATAAATTTTTTTATATTTTATATGCTTTTCGTTTCATTTTATTTGTTCTTTTATATTAAAAATAGATTTTTTTTAATTTGTTCTCTTTAGTCAAACAGTAGAAGTTTATTATTTTCTTCCAATATTATCCTTATCGTTAAGTAACACTACTAAAAAGAAAATGTTATTCCACTATAATTCAAAATTTGGTGAGATAAGATTTGATTATATTCAGAATTGAGTTTGAGATTAGATTTATATAGTGTTTAATTAACAATATAAATTTATCTTAATTGTGAGATATCAAACCTTATTCCACTTACCAAACAATAATCCAATATCAAATTAAACTTAGATTTTCATTTCAGTAATTGACAAAAGCATCTATGTAATAATCAATTCCCTATTAAAGTATAAATAGGAAGTCCAAGTTACTACTACTTCTTTTATCCCAACTCTTTTTTGCTTTTTATTCCAATTAGAGTATGGTAAATTCCATAGCACATATGAACAATGTGGCCTAGGGAGAAATTTTAGAAACAAATTTTCACTTCTTATATATAAACCAAAAAGTTTTCTAATTATTGGAATAAATCTACATTTTAGATGCAGGTGTTATTGCAACTACTTATGTGATGTATCGCGTTGCCCTAGCATACAAGCTAACTTTGCTTGTACATATCAATGAATAAGTTGCACTACACTCACTCTTCATTGCTACAATATGATTCATCCAATTGGGATTTTCTAAAAGGATCTCAAGCTACTACAAATATAAATTATGCAATGGAGGCAACCAAAATCTATCAAGCCATTACTAGAAGAATATTATCAATTTGACGATGATCTAGATAATTCATAAGGCAAGTTGGAAGGATTCAAACGAATGCATCTATGAGGAGAAAGATCGATAAACGATCTTAAGATAAATGTGTTTTTTGGTACGAAAACAAGCTCTCAAAGGTGAATACCAAAGACTATTTGCTTGGGATATGTTAAATGATTTAGCATGAGTCGTGGCAAGTATTTTCAGTTGAGGTTTGAACATTTAACGTATAAAGTTTAAACTCCAATTCAAAATACTTACCACGACTCGAGCTGAACATCTAACCTATGCTAAGTAAGTAATTTTTGGAATTCATCTTTCAAAGCTTGTTTTTATACCAGAAAACACCTTTATCTTGAGATCCTTTATCGATCTTTCTCCACATAGATGCACTCGTTTGTATCCCTCCAATATGTAAGTCTTTTGTAACAAACTCCTAGTCTCAATATATAATTTTGTTGTTAGGAAATTAAATTTCATATATATATATATATAATGTACAATCAATTTATTCCAGCAAAACATTAATTTGAATTGTCAAATTCTAGTTTTCTCTTGGGGTTTCAATCTGATTGCTGATCGAATATGACAAATTCCATGAGAAAAATAAATTTTGGATAGGGAAGCTAAGTCTTATATGTCTATGTAAAGCAAGAATAATATTTCATTTTTCAATTATATAGAAGAGTCATAGCATAAACGAAAAATGACATTTTTTGTAAATTTTACTTTATATAAGGTAAAATTATAATCATGTATGATGTATGAGAGGTTAAAATGAAATTCTAGAAAGATCTAATTTTCTTTTTCAAGCTCCCCAGAAAAGACTTATTCTACATGTGACACAAGACATTTTAGTGCAACTTCTTGAAGCAGATCAACATAGATTTAGTTATCCAAATTAATTATAATATGGAAGTAGATATTGGAGGGTAAAAAACTTGGATTTTCACTCAATTTTAGATAATTGATCATCGCATTCAATTATTTAACTTTGTTATGTCTTTTAAAAGTTATTCAACTTTATTGAATTGACTTTTCTGGTCATTATTTTTTTAAATATAATTTTTGATAACTATTTAATGACGTGACAATCATTAATTTTTTTTTAAACAGATTTTACAATGAGGAACTTTCGCATATAGCCACTTAAAAATATCATAATTACTCTCCATAGCTATAGTTTGATAATTACAATTCGTAGCTACATGTTATAGGGAGGAGAGAGGCGAGAGAGTTTGGGAGAGAGAGGAGAGAGGCGAGCGAGAGAGGGCAGAGAGTGGGAGAGAGGTGAAGTGTATATGTATAATTGTATATTATACATATGTATTTGTATATATGACAAGCGAGATTGGGAGAGGGAGGAGAGAGGCGAGGGAGATTGGAAGAGGGAGGAGAGAGGCGAGGGAGATTGGAAGAGGGAGGAGAGAGGCGAGCGAGACTGGGAGAGGGAGGAGAGAGGCGAGCGAGAGAGGGAAGAGAGTGGGAGAGAGATGAATTGTATATGTATATGGGTTAGATAATTGTATATTATACATATGCATTTGTATATATGGCAAGCGAGATTGGGATAGGGAGGAGAGAGGCGAGCGAGAGAGGACAATAGTTTGTATAATTCACATCTCATTTGTATAATTTGCGGCTACGCTTGTATAATTCGTGTATTTTTGTATAATTGCGTAATATAAAGTCTGGAATTTTACAAATATGATAAAACTTGAAATAACAAATTGATACTAACATAAACATATGAACTTTAAACAGTTATACAAATTACATTATATAAATTAATTATACAAAATTCGAAAACTACACGTTTATACAAATTTTAAAAGGTTATACACAAAAAGATTGAATGTATATGGTGACAAAACTAAAAAATTAAAGGAAATCATCGTCATATACAAATATAAAACATCGTATACAAGAACAATTGCTAGTAGTGAATTATACAAATGTGGCAAATTATATAAATGTGGCTAATTATACAACTCGAAGTCAGCCCACGTAATTAATAGTTAATGTTAATCGCGAGAGGTAATTATAGCAAACTATAGCTATGATGAATAACTAAGTAGTATAAGTTTGCTTAACCACATAATTTTCCCTGGGCTCTTAGTCAATCTGTTTTCTTGTTCTTTAATTTGTTTTTTTTCGTAATCCTTCATTATCGTATTTAATAATGTGTTGTCTTGAGTATGAATATTTTAGATATATTGCAGGATATACTCAAATATTCAAATTTATGATTTCTATGACTAATTATATTATGGGAAAATTATATGGTTAAGTAATTATTGTTGTGCCGTAATTTTCCTATCTTTAGAAAAAATCACTTTTTGAAATGTTCTAAGTATAAAACAATTTGAGAAAAATACTTAGAAAGAGTCGCCACTTAATTTTTTTAAAAGAAATTAAGAAAACTTATAATTTTCAAAGATTTAAACAGAAAAAATTATTTAAAAATGCCAAAGGGGGTTCGGGGTTCAATTTACACTTCGAGAAGGGTTTAAGCATTCGAAGTGTCCGCTAACATGCGGTTGACCTGCAACTTGACTAAAATATATTTGACTATTTTTTAGAAAAAATAGAATAACTTAACATAAAATAATAATAATAATAATAATAACTTATAACATATTTGATTAAGAAAATAATTAAATAAATGACGCATTTTTTTTCATCTTTATTTTTTAGAGGAAGGGATCTAAAATAATATATTCGACTCGAAATACAAGTAATTGAAATATTAATAAAACTAGGTTAATTATAATTTATTTAATTCATTTTAAAATAACTTAAACCTATTTAATACATTAAAGCATGAAAATCATTTCTTATTAAATGACTAAACCTTTTTTGAGAAAATGCTTTAAGTATATATATATATATATAT
>NC_064290.1:7680861-7719718 GCF_019186545.1 Solanum stenotomum | reverse complement strand
CCTCCAACTCCAACTCCTATACCAATGCCCATACCAAATCCGCCTCCCATTCCTCCAGCACGCGCACCTTCCATTCCCCCTCCCAATCCTCCTAACCCTCCACCCCCGCCAAAACCACTACCAAAGCCTGACCCTCCTCCTGCTCCTCCTCCTCCTCCACCACCACCACCTCCTCCTCCTCTAGAACCACCTCCGGCTCCAAATCCTCCACCATATCCATAACCATTTCCGGTACCTCCCCCACCACCACCACCTCCACCACCACCTCCTGTTCCAAATCCTGCTCCGAATCCACTACCATAACCTGACCCTCCTCTACCACCACCACCACCACCTCCACCTCCTCCTCCTCCTCCACCACCACCACCTCCTCGACCTCTCCTTGGACTATGTACACCCCGTCCAGCACAACCTCTCCTACCATATCTACAACCGTTATTATAACCCACCTTTGACTCTTCAAGGCTATGATCATCACCAAATGTGACAGCACTCATTTCCAAGAAAATGATCAAGAAAAGAAGTAACCCTACAACCCAATTGTAAGAAGAAGAACCCATGACTATGATCACAAAGATTCTCACTCAGAGTTTATGAAAGTATGTCAGGTTACTTGTGCACTTCCTCATTCAGAGTTTATGAAGGTATATATAGGCGTAATCACTCGTCAGTGGAAGCCATTAAGGTTTAAAATGTGCTAGGCTGTATGCATGGTTATGCCTTTTGAGCAGTTGGGGAAGTGGCGAGGACATTAAATGAACCAATCATTTGGTTTTAAAAAGATAATTACATTGCTGGCTAGGCTACAACGTGAAGCTATTGAACCTATGTACTATATGATTTAGGTCCCATTTTTTTATCGATCAATAGATTTTTAATTTTATTAGAAAATATTAGGTGCTTTGTGTAGGGAAATTGTAACAATGAATATATTATTTCTTCATAATCAAGTATAAGTAATGCTTGAGTTGAGATTTATAGAGCGGTTGTTAGATCGACTATGTTGTACGCGTAAAGTGTTGTTTAGTCAAGATGTTCACTAAATAAAGGTATTAGAGGTGAGGATGTTTAGATGGATGTGTTGACTATCTAGGAGTAACAAGATTAGGAACGGAGATATACAAATAAGGTAGGGAGTAGCTCTTTCGGTGGATAAGAGGCATGAAGCGGAACTGAGATGATTTGAATATGTACCGAAGAAGAGGAGTACAAATGTCATAGTCAGGAGGTGTGAGAGGCGGTGATAAGCTACAAGTGAGGTAAAAGTAGATTGAGAAAGAATTGAGAGAGATGATTAAATATAATATGACAGAAGAAGCTAAGCTTACTTTTTGGTGACTATAATCCTTGCAAAAATAACTAGTTGTCAGATGTTATTTTTTGGAATTAATTTTAGGTTCAGTTCTAAGCAGCTAAGATTTTGAAGTCAAAGATATGACAATCCACCTCCTTGTATATGATTGGTGCTTATTTTCTAGGATTAATACAACAACTAGGGATTACTTTATTTTTTACTCCAATTTATGCGCTAGACAAGAGTGTCTAGCGGCCTTTTATTAAAAGATACAAAATCTCATGAATCAGTAAGGGTTGGAGTATATTTTATTAATTTTTATTAAGTAACGAACTTTTACTAATTAACACGCGTAACTAGGGATATATTACTGGGAAATTAATTTTAAAAAATAATTTACCTGGACCTAACCCAAATATAGGATAGCATAGGTTAAAAATTATGATAGACAGTTAGTAGTTAGTAAAAATTATCTCTTTTTCTAGTGGTAGATTAGAGTTCTAGTCTAGAACATCTATATATAGATAGATAGATCAGTGTTATTATTACTATGCTAAAATTATCTTAATCTTCAATTTTAGTACGTAGTATAATTTTTGTTTCTTTTTATATTTATTTATCTTTACTATTTATTGTTAATATACTTTTTTTTTATCATAATTTTTAGTTTTACTTTTGTATTTTTTTTCAAATTTGTTTTGGAAAATTATTTTTTGAACCATGAATCTATCGGAAACTGTTTTCGTATCCTTAAATATATATATATAAAGCCTATCTAAATTCCACTCGCACAATTATATTGAATATGTTATTGTTATTATATACTGGTGCAAAAAATTTTGAACCATGAATTTATTGAAAATTGTTTTTGTGTCCTTAAATATATATATATAGCGCCTATATAAATTTCACTCACACAATCATATTGAATATGTTATTGTTATTATATAGTGGTGCAAAATTCTTGCTCACCTCCATACAGTAATCTGTACCAACATAACTGACAGCTAACTGCCTTCTTTCAATTTGTCTTTTATGAGCAACCAAGTTAGATAGAATAGAACTGTTAAAAGATCAATACTGTTCCTTATTATAGAAATGATCTGTTCCTTATTATAGAAAACTAAGGGTCCAATCTTCCAAATTGAAATTAAAGACATTTATTTTGAACAACTGTAATGGACCATGTAATATTATTTCCACATCTGTTTACCCCTTGGCTCTTCATGTTCGATGAATAAGGAGAATATTATTTTCTCCGTTTCATTTTACGTGATATTTGTTTATTTAATATGATATTTTAAAAAAGATTATCAAAATTTATGGTCTAAAATAATTTTAGATGGTTGTGTGATAAAATTTCATTTTATCATTGAGAATAAAATAAATTTTTAAAGTTAAATTATTTATAATTATAGTAAAATAACACTTTTTAAAAATAGCTAAAAAGGAAAAGATGTCATATAACATGAGAGAAAATAGAAACTATACTTAATCAATGTAAGGATAGATCTTGAGTTTAACTCAACCCAAAAAGTTAGCTTCTGAGAAGAGGATTGTCCAACTCTATATAAGGTGACCAAATTCCTATCCCTATTCGGATGTGGGAATTCTTAACGATCAATTGTAGTAGGTTGCATGTCATGCCCCGAGCCTACACCCTGGGCGGGACTTACACTCGAGTTCTACAATCTATTGATGCATAACAGGCATGAAGCCAGTCCATACCTAGAATGACATCAAAAACTACCATGTCTAACTCAACTACGCCAGCCATGATACCCTTGTGATTGACGGAAAATGGTACAATCACAATAGACTCTCTCTGCTAGAATAGATTCACCAACAGGTGTAGAAACACTGAAGGGCTCAAGAAGTTGCTTAGGAAGAACATCAAAATTGAAGGCTTGGATCACACCAGTGACAACATCTGGCGAATCCTCATGCTCTTGGCGACTAGTGATAGCATAAAGACGGTTTCCTCCTCCGCCTGCCCCTGAAGTAGCTCATCTAGATGCAGCTCTGTCTGGTAGAGCAACTGAAAAAGGCTGGGCTATATTGTCTCCATTATTATTACTCTGCATGTTCTTAGGACACTCTCTTATAAAATGACCGTTCTGGCCACACTTGAAGCAACCAGTGAACCATCATGACACACCCCTGAGTAGCTTCTACCACACTTAGCACATGCAGGAGTCTTAGTACCCCCTTGTGCCTTACTACCTTGCGAATGCGCAAGTCTACCATTGAAGTTCTGAGAATTCTGACTATTGTACTCACATTTGTTCCTTGGTGCAGAGGCACTAGCAGATGATGGAGAATGTCCTTTCTGCTTATGTTGGAAAGAAGACCGGTTCACATTACTCTTTTGATGCCCGAATTCATTCCTTGATGTCTTAGCCCTCTTATTCTTAAACTCTTCTCTATCCTTCAGCTGGTCCTCCTCAACTTGTTACACATGGATCATCAGTCTTATTATGCCCATGTAACCTATTAGCATGGCTACCTTACTTGACAAACGAGTCAACCCAACAACGAATAAACTCATCCTACTCCTTGTTAACAACCATCTCTTTGCTTCTCTTAGCTCACGGGGAAATAAACGCCCCATGAAAGCACTCTCAAACAATCCAACTCACAATCGATTACGCGCAAGCACGAGTTAGAAAGAAACTTTTTAGAGATAAAAACTCTAACGTACGAAATGAGTATGAAAGAAGTGAAGGAATTTCCTAAATGTTTCAGTCTCCTAATTATAGATGTGGCATGCTTCACACCGATAACTAGGACTCTACAGATACGACTTCATTGGCCCCCTTAGGACTCTTGAACTTTGTGCTTCTATACCAAGTTTTTTACGCTCCGAGCCTACACCCTAGGCGAGACTGGCACTCGAGAACCATTGTTGTCCCCAAGCGAACCCTTGGCCTAGATTTCTTACTTAGCGGAAGACTTTACTCAAGATAAATACTTTTAAAATAGTACACTAAAATGTTCAATAAATAACTGAGAATATAATAAATAACATTCACTGCCAAAGTGGCAACTCAAGCCTCAGCTTAACTGAAAAGAAAAAGTAAAGACTCATGAACTAACATCAACTAACTCTGTCTATGAAAACTCTAAACTCTGAAGGATATCGGGACAAGACCCCCGATCATCCTAACAACTGAAATAAGCAAGCAATAAAATAAAACATAACCAAAGGGATCCTCCGGAAAGCAATAAGGCTCACCAACTGACTCTGAGTGCTCAACAGGATCAACGATGAGCTGGATGTTGATCCTGATTACATGTGTCTGCATCATAATAAGATGCAGAACAAATGACATCAGTACATTGAATGTATGAGTATGCGAGGGAAATTCTAAAACAGAACATAAGCTTGAAATGAAGTGAAGAACTTACCTGGCTCAACTGAACTTAACTGAACTGAACTGAATTGATTTCAATACAAAGTAGTGTATATAAATGCAATATAAAGAAAAGGTTTAAAACATTGTTTTCAACTCTGTGTATTTAGAAATACAATAATAACTCTGTATGTTTGCAAAGATACAATATGAACTCTGTTTGTATATGAAAATACAAGTATTTCTGATGTATATAAAAATACAAAATACCGCTTTGGGAGTTTCTCTAACTGATGACCATCACTTAAGAGCTATCGTAATGATACATAATTTTGCCTTACGCTATCAGGGACGTCCTATACCTTGCCGGGGGTATAGAACATGAACTACTAAGTGAGTCCACTAGTCTATGCTAAAATGCACTAAAGGAATCATCTAAAAAGTATGACTTTTTTTCTACCCATGATGGCTACATGGTTTATGGCTGTCACGCCCAGGGCCTACACCTTGGACATGGCCGGCACCCGAAGACCATTATTGACCTCAAGCGAACTATTAGCTTGACTTACTGACCCAGCGGAAGACTCTAAACATGCTTACTATGATCAAAGTGAACTACTTAAATAATTTTAGTGAAATAACTCAAAATGTTTAATAGTCAACATTCAACTTGGCCAAAATGGCAACTCAAGTCTCAACATATGAAATGATAATGTAAAGACATCTGACTACTAATTGTATATGAAGCCTCTAAAACAAAGAGGGATGTCAGGACATGACCCCCGATCATCCTAACATCTGAAAGACTAAAAAGCAAATAAAGGAGTCCTCTGAAATACAAAGAGGCTCACCAACAGACTCTGAATGCTCAAGCTGGATCAACGAGGCACTGGATGTTGATCCTGATTACCTGCGTCTGCATCATAAGATGATGCAGGCCAACTGGCATCAATACATTAAATGTACGAGTATGCGAGTTGGAATGTTAAACAATTAATAGGCTTGAAAAGATTCTGAAAGAAACACTTACCTGACTCTTCTAAACTCATTAATAACTCAACTTATAATAAAGCAATAAGACACATGCAATATATGAAAAGCTTTATAAAGCAATATATGAGAAGCTTTATATAACTCAATATATGATCCTTTACTACCCATGATGGCTACATGGCTTATAGAGACTTGAGTTAATATGAATTCTCATCCCCATATCGATGCTCAATACTACTCCCAAAATATACTTAGCTCATATGATTTAAAATCAAAACTTCTTTATTTTGTTTGAGATAATTACTCAAAACTTTAGCTTAAAAGCTCTCTTGGAAATTGGTGTTTCCCTTTCTTATTCAAATGTGAAAACATTTAAAACTCTTGGGAATACTTAGTTCGGTTATAGCTTTTTGAGAAATGAACTCAACTCTTTACTCTTTGCTTAAATTGAAACTTAAGTCTTAAAACAAGGTTAAACCGTTTGTTAAAGACTTTTGAAAACTTTAAAAACTTTGCTTTGACTTGATTCTTAACTTCTATACTTGACTTTTAACTTCTCTTGACTTTGATCCTAACTTTCCTTGAATTGGATTATGGATTCAAGGTTCATGATCTCATGTTTATGGATGATTTCATGATGATTAAATGTACCTTAGAGTGTTGAAATCAACTAGAAAACATAGGTACATTGCTAAGAAACTAGTACGAAAGATTAGGGAAGAAATGGGAAAGACTGGCGACTTTGGCTCTCTGAGAGGCGCGGGGCGCCAGAGCACAAACTTCAAAATTGAAGTTGTGGCGCTCTAGCTGGTGCGTCGCCCCAAAGCCCAAACTTCAGACTCTGAAGTGGGGCGCTCTGAGAGGCGCGGCGCCCCAAGCCCTTGCCTAGAAAATTCTCAATTTTTCTTACTCGTTTTTCATCTCTAAACCCTCTAAACTTCAATGGTTCTTTCCCCCAAACACTTAGAATCATTTGTACCTTCAATATACATCAGATTCTACTTGAAAAAACACATTTAACAACATGAATCAATCTCAAGAAAACTCCAACAACATAACCCACAAAAATTCAAATGAATTTCATCAAAGAACTAAAGGATTTACTTTCAAATCTAATAATTTCGCAGAAATTGAATCATGATTGGCGCGTGGGTGAACTAACCCAATGCTATGTGATCTCACATACCTGGTAGTAATAAATCCTTGGCGAAAACCACAACTAAATGGATCGATCTTGATGAATCTGACCCTTTCTTCTTCTTTCTCCTCTTTTCTCCTTTCTCCAAGCCCTAGAGTAAATTTCCAACTTCTAAAATTGACTAAAATCTGATTTGACCCATATTAATCTCCTAAAAATGGATTAAAATAATAGGGCAAGGAAAAGACTGAAATACCCATAAAAATCCGGATTGTACATTTCCTTATTGCAACAGCCCAACTTCCAAAGGGTATAACTTACTCATACGAACTCGGAATCGCGCAAACTCGGTGGAGTTGGAAAGATCATTCCAAGATATTTCCAACCATATCATGAAGTAGACCTAAATCATTTTTAGCTAGGAGTTATGTCCATTTGAAGTTGACCAAAAACTCACTTTTCCTAACTTAAACAAATTTCCAGTTTTGTCACTATTTCCAAAAACGATTATTTCAAGTTCTTAGCTTCTTCCTAGCTATTTAAAATTGCGAGATGTTACAATATCTTCCCCTTAGGAACATTCATCCTTGAATAAGATTAATCCTACTGGGTTAAGAGTGGTAACGTCAAGTTCAAACACCCAACAAACAAATGCAAACAAACAACATACTCACTCATAATTTAGACAGTACTAATTAGAGAATTAGTACCTTGGTCTGCATTTTCTCCGGACTCAAAGATATGTGGGTATCTTTTCTTCATATCCTCTTCAGCTTCCCAAGTAGCTTCCCCAACAAATTGGTTCCTCCAAAGAACTTTGACTGATGCTACTTCCTTAGCCCTCAACTTGCGAACTTGGCGATCTAGAATCTGAACCAGAATTTCCTCATACGATAAGCTGTCCTTGATCTCAATATTTTAAGTTGGTATGATCAATGAAGGATTGGTCATGCACTTCTTCAACATGGAGATGTGAAACACCAGAGAACCATTGCTAGCTCTTGTGGTAGCTCCAACTCATAAGCTACATTGCCCAACATTTTGGATAGTCGTTAAGGCGCAATATACCGGGGACTAAGTTTCCCCTTCTTACCAAACCTCATAACACCCTTCATGGGTGAAACTTTTAAATATACCCAATCATCTACTTCAAACTGTAACGCCTTTCTCCTAACATCAGTGTAGGATTTCTGACGACTCTGTGCCGTTTTCAACCTCTCTTGAATCACTTTAACATTCTCCATAGCTTGATGAACTAAATCTAGTCATATCAACCATGTTTCACCAACTTCAAACCTTGCAATAGGAGATCTGCATTTTCTCCCATAACGAGCTTCATATGGAGCCATTTGGATACTAGAGAGGTAACTATTGTTGTAAGCGAATTCAATAAAGGGTAGGTGATCATCCCAGTTACCTTTGAAGTCAATCACACAGGTCCTCAACATATATTCTAATGTCTGAATAGTGCGCTGTGCTTGCCCATCTGTCTAAGGATGAAAGACAGTACTTAAGTTCACCTTCGAACCCAAACCTTTCTGGAAAGATTTCCAGAACTATGCAGTAAATTATGCACCTCTATTTGAAATAATGGAGACTGGGACTCCATGAAATCTTACCACCTCTTGAATATATAACTTTGCATAATCTTTTGCTGAATAGATAGTCTTTACCGACAGAAAATGGGATTATTTTGTCATTCTGTCGACAATCACCCAAATAGAATCATGTTGTCTGCGAGACCTTGGCAAGCCTGTGATGAAATCCATATTAATCATCTCCCATTTCCATTCCGAAAGTTCTATATTCTGCACCAAACCACCGGACCTTTGGTGCTCTACTTTAACTTATTGGCAATTTGGACACTTAGCAACAAATGCTCTTCTTCATACTATTCTACCAATACACTTCTTTCAAATAACGATAGATCTTTGTGGAACCCGAATGAATGGAATATCTAGAGCTATGAGCCTCCTCCATGATCCTCTCTTAGAGTCCATCCACTATTGGTACGCACGATCTACCTTGATATCTCAGTACGTCATCTCCTCCTTGTTCAAAAGCTGATACTTTTTGCTTAACAACATTTTCCTTCAACTCAACCAAAATAGGGTCTTGGTCTTGCTTGCCTTTTACTTTTGATACTAATGATGACTCGGCCCCATTCGTCACCGCTATACCTCCTTCTGTGGAATCCATTAGTCGAACTCCTAGGCGTGCAAGTCTGTGCACATCCTTTGATAACTCCCTCTTTTCTTCCTCAACTTGGGCGGTGCTACCCATAGACAACCTGCTTAACGCATCAGCAACCATATTAGCCTTACCTGGATGGTAAAGAATACTCATGTCATAATCTTTGAGTAATCTAACCACCTCCTCTGTCCGAGATTAAGCTCTTTCTAGGCGAACACATACTGAAAGCTCTTATGATTAGTAAATATATCAACATGAACACCATACAAATAATGGCTTCATATCTTCAAAGTGAATGCTACAACAACCAATTCTAAGTCATGGGTTGGGTAGTTGTTCTCATGAACCTTCAATTGTCGGGAAGCATAAGCTATAACTTTGTCATTCTGCGTTAAAACATAACCCAAGCCAACTCTAGATGCATCACAATACACCACAAAAACTTGAGTACCTTTCGGTAATGTTAAAACTGGGAAATAGTCAACCTTTTCTTCAATTTCTGAAAGCTTTTCTCACAAGCTTCAGACCATTGAAACTTCACTGTTTTTCGAGTCAACTTCATCAAAGGGACGAAATGGATGAAAAACCCTTTACAAACTTTCTATAATAGCCAGTTAAACCCAAGAGACTCCTAATATCCGTTGGAGATGTGGGTCTAGGCCAATTCTGCACTGCCTCAATTTTCTGAGTATCAACTTTAATTCCTTCTCCATACACAATATGGCCTAAGAATGCCATAAACTCAATCCAAAACTCACACTTAGAGAACTTGGCATACAACTCCTTATCTTTCGAAGTCTAAAGAACTATTCTAAGATGGCTAGCATGATCCTCTTCATTCCTTGAATAGATTAGTATGTCATCAATGAAGATGATAACAAACATATCTAAATAAGGTTTAAAGACTCTATTCATAAAGTCCATGAACACTGCTAGTGCATTAGTTAAACCGAACGAAATGACCAAAAACTCATAATGACCATAACGGGTCCTGAATGCTGTCTTTGGAATGCCACATTCCCTTACTTTCAACTGATAGTAACCTGATCTGAGGTCAATTTTTTAGAAACAGGAAGCACCCTGAAGCTGATCGAAAAGATCATCAATCCTCAGTAGAGGATCCTTGTTATTGATGGTAACCTTGTTCAACTGACGGTAATCTATACACATCCTAAGGGGACCATCTTTCTTTCTCACAAACAATATCGGAGCGTCCCAAGGTGAGACACTTGGTCGAATAAAGCCCTTATCTAGGAGATATTTCAACTGTTTTTTCAACTCTTTCAACTTTGCTGGTGTCATCCTATATGGCGGAATAGAGATAGGACGGGTAGCTGGAAGAATATCTATATCGAAGTCTATCTCTCTTTCAGGAGGGACTCCAGGTAGATCATCTGGAAAGACTTCTGGAAACTTTTCTACTATAGGAACTGACTGGATATGAGGTATCTCAACATTAGAGTCATTAAATCGGATTAAGTGATAGACACATCTCTTAGAAAATAACTTTCTTGCCTTAAGGTACGAAATGAAACGACCCTTAGGCACTGTTGAACTACTTTTCCACTCTAAGACTGAATCACTTGGAAACTGGAACTTGGCAACTCGAGTTCTACAATCAACTGAGACATAATTGGCATGAATTCGGTCCATACCAAGAATGACATCAAAATCTAATATGTCTAACTCAATTAAACCATCCATAGTACTCTTGTGATTCACGGAAATGAGACAATCACGATAGACTCTATCTCCTAGAATAGACTCACCAACAGGTGTAGTAACACTAAATGGTTCACTAAGTTGCTCAGGATTAACATCAAAATTCATAGCAACATAAGGAGTTACAAACGACAAACTCGCTCTTGGATCTAGAAAAGCATAAATTGTAAAGTCAAAGACTTGAATCATACCAGTGACAACATCTGGAGAGTTATCTTGCTCTTGGCGACTAGGGATTGCATAAATGCGGTTTGCTTCTCCGCCGACATCGAAATTAGCTCCTCTAGGTCCAGCCCTGTCTGGTGGAGCAACTGATGAAACTTGGGCCCTATTGCCCTGGTTTCCACTATCTTGCCTGTTCTTAGGGCACTCTTTCATTAAGTGACCCTCTTGCCCACACTTAAAGCAACCTGTTTATCCAGTACGACGCTTACATTGGAGGGTTCTACCACACCTAGCACATGCAGGAGCCCAGTTACCTTCTTGTGCTATACTACCCTGAGACTGTGCAAGTCTAGCTTTGAAGTTCTGCGAATTCTGGCCATTATACTCAACTTTGTTTCTGGGTACAAGTGCACGAGCAGATGATGGATCAGGTCCCTTTTGCTTTTGTTAAAAGGACGAACAATTCACGTTACCCTTTTGTTGCCCGGACTCATTCCCGATCTTAGCTTTCTTATTTTTGAATTCATCTCTATCCCTCAGCTTCTCTTCATCAACCTGCTTCACATAAACCATCAACCACGAAATATTCATACCACATATAAGCACTGCAACCCTACCTTTCTTACTCGCAGACGAGACAACCCAGCCACGAACAAGCTCATCCTACTCCTCATATTCGCAACCATCTACGGAGCATAGCGGGACAGTTGGGTGAACTTCAACCTATACTCATGAACACTCAAAGAATCCTGCTTCAGTGTTAGGAATTCTTGTACCTTAGCCTCTTTCAGTTCTCAGGGAAAGAAATGCGCCAAGAAAGCCTCCTCAAAACAGACCCAACTCACAGGTGGTGAATCCTCAGCTCTATCCCCTTTCCACTGGTCGAACCAAGTCATAGCGACATTCTTCATTTAATATGCAGCTAGCTCAACTCTCTCAGTATCAGCAACATGCATCACATCTCCTCAGAAGTGCTTGAACCAGTGAAACTTGGAGGATTCATCCTCAAGAACTCATGAATCCTTGAAGTGTCAGCCCTTTCTTGTCGAGCTCCTCTTTGCTGCCCAACCTAGTTAGTCACAACTTAACTCAGCATCCTAATTGCTTCTCTAAATTCAGCATTAGTGACTTCCCATTGAGGTTGCACTTCAGATGTGTTAGAATAGAAATAGGAATAGGAATAAGAATAGGAATCCTAGTTGGAAAAGGATTCCAATGTAGTGTCTATAAATAGGGTCTCAATATAATTATTTAGATACACAATTCAATAACATCTTTCATATATATTTCTCACATGGTATCAGAGCAGGACCCGTCTCACCCGATGTTGGGGCCCCCAAAATCAAAATTGCCCATGCACCTGATGCTAAGCACTAGGCGTGAGGTGGGGTGTTAAAGAATAACAAAAGTCCCGCATCGATGGTTAATGAGATGGGTGGACTCCTTATAAGACTTGGGCAATCCTCCTCCCTTTGAGCTAGTTTTTGGAGTGTGAGTTAGGCCTAAGACCTAATTTAACAATCAAGTCACCGTATGTCTATGTCAATTTCCGGTGACTGTTGGGTCTGATTTTGTTATTCTTTTTTCTTTTGTGGGTGTTGTGCGAAAACCAACACCACCACGAGGCTCGAAAAGCCCCCGCGACCAAACCCCAGCCAAAACCACCGAAAAATATCACCCCACGCGCTCTCACGCGCCGATCGAAGGTGGTAGTTTCCGGTGAGATCTGGCTTACGCGCCGGCGCGTGAGGGCTTTTCTGATCATAGTTTTTGAAAATTTTTTTGACAGTTGGGGTCGTCCAGCCATTCCGACTTGGCCCATACTATTTTTGACCAGATCCGATCACCGAAATTAGGGTTTCGGCTATTTCCAGGCAGTTTCCGACGACTTTTCTTCGAGATTTGAATTTTTCGACAATCAGATCTCAATAATCAAGTTTGTTTTCATTGTTTCCAAGATAAATTTAGCATAATGTCTTTTGGGTGTGATGTTTTTGGTTCTAAAAATAGGGGGATTGGAAGTTCTAGCCCTATAATCACTTCAGAACTTTTATTGGGAAGTTCAAACTATTTATCTTGGGCTTCCTCGATTGAGTTGTGGTGCAAGGGCCAAGGTGTCCAAGATCACTTAACGAACAAGGCTTATGTGGTAGATGTAAAGGCAAAGACTAGTGAGGAAGATGCAAAAACCAAAGCACAATGGGAGAAAGTAGATGCTCAATTCTGTAGTCTCCTATGGCGTTCTATTGATTCCAAGTTGATGCCCTTGTTTCGCCCACTCTAGACGTGTTATACAGTTTGGGAAAAGGCTCATGCCTTATACACTAATGACATATCTCGATTGAGCAACTTAAAAAAACAACAATCCGATATGTCTACTTACTTGGGACAGGTACAGACAGTCATGGAGGAATTTGACACATTGATGCCAGTTACTACGAATGTGGAAAAACAACAAGAACACAGATAAACATTGTTTCTAGTTCTTACTCTTGCTGGACTTCCTCCTGATCATGATTCTGTACGTGATCAGATTTTAGCTAGCCCTACAGTTCCTACAATCGATGAATTATTCTCTCATCTCCTTCGTCTTGCGGCACCTCCCAGTCACAAGGTAGTTTCATCACCCACTGTTGACTCATCTATTCTCGCATCTCAAACCTTTGAAAAGCGTACATATCAATCTATAGAGAATCGGCAAGGGGGAGGGTGTTTTGGGAAACCTCGATCCAAGTGTAGTCATTACCATAAGCCTGGACACACTCGTGATATATGTTATATTTTGCATGGTCCACCACCCAGTTATGATCCTATTGTTCTAAAGGAATATAATGAGTTCCTTCGAAATCGCGCAAGTAAACAGACATCTCCACCAGTAGCATATGGTGCTCAACCTAATCAACCATCCAATAATGCTCATATTACTCAGACAGAATATGATAAGTTCCTTCAGTATCGTGCAAATAAGCAAACATCTCCACAAGTAGTTTCGGTTGCACAACTAGATGTCTCTGTTGCGGGTAATTCCTTTGCTTGTGTGTCGCAATATAGTACTCTTAGAACATGGGTCATGGACTTTGGGGTTTCTGATCATATCTCTGGTAATAAATCACTTTTATCCGATATTGCTTATTCACAATCTTTTCTAGCTATTACTTTAGCCAATGGGATCCAAACAAAACCAAAAGGGCTTGGAAAAGCCAAACCCCTATCTTCTGTCACCCTAGATTCTATTCTTTATGTCCCTGGTTCTCCTTTTAATCTAGCATCTGTTAGTCGTTTGACAAAAGCCCTACATTATAGCATAACTTTTTTCGATGATTTGTTTCTCATGCAGGACCGCAGTACGGGACAGATGATTGGAACAAGACATGAATCATAAGGCATTTACTATCTTACCTCTTTAAATTCCTTAGCAGCATGCTCCGTTACAGATTCCCAGATCTAATTCACAAACGTTTGGGACATCCGAGTCTATCCAAACTGCAAAAGATGGTGCCTAGTTTGTCTAGTTTATCCACATTAGATTGTGAGTCGTGTCAACTTGAGAAACACACTCGTGCTACGTTTTCTCGTAGTACTGAGGGCCGTTCAGAGTATATTTTTTCATTAGTTCATTCTGATATTTGGGGTCCTAGTAGAGTCAGTTCCACCTTAGGATTTCGTTATTTTGTTAGTTTCATTAATGATTATTCAAAATGTACTTGGGTTTTCTTAATGAAAGATTGTTCTGAGTTATTTTCTATTTTTCAAAAGTTTATTTGCTGAAATACAAAATCAGTTTGGTGTTTCTATTCGTACTTTTCGTAGTGATAATGCCTTAGAATACTTATCCTCCCAATTTCAGGAGTTTATGACTCACCAAGGCATTATTCACCAAACTACTTGTCCATACACCCCTTAACAAAATGGTGTAGCTGAAAGAAAAAATCGGTATCTTATTGAGACTGCTCGTACTCTTCTCCTTGAATCCAATGCTCCACTGCATTTTTGGGGAGATGCAGTTCTTACATCTTGTTATTTGATAAATAGAATGCCCTCTTCTTCTATTTAGAATCAGGTTCCACATTTCATACTATTTCCTCAGTCACATCTCTATCCTATCCCTCCTCGTGTCTTTGGGAGCACATGCTTTGTTCATAACTTAGCCCCAGGAAAAGATAAATTAGCTCCTCGTGCCCTCAAATGTGTCTTTCTTGGTTACTCTCGAGTCCAAAAAGGGTATCGTTGTTATTTACATGATCTTCATCGATACCTTATGTCCGCTGATGTTACATTTTTTGAGTCTCAGCCTTACTATACATCTTCTGATCATCCTGATGTATCTATGGTCTTACCCATACCTCAGGTTTTACCTGTGCCAACCTTTTAGGAATCTACGGTTACTTCTACATCTCCAGTTGTAGTGCCACCACTACTAACTTATCATAGCCGTCCACGTCCAACCCTAGTCCCAGATGATTCGTGTCATGCGCCAGACCCTGCTCCTACTGCGGACTTGCCTCCTTCTAGCCAACCGCTTGCACTTCAAAAAGGTATACGATCCACTCGAAATACTAACCCACATTATACCTTCTTAAGTTATCATCGTCTATCATCACCCCATTATGCATTTGTGTCGTCTTTTTCCTCTATTTCCATTCTTAAGACTACAGGTAAAACACTTTCTCATTCTGGATGGAGACAGGCTATGGTTGATGAGATGTCTACTTTACATAAGAGTGGTACTTGGGAGCTTGTCTCCCTTTCTGCAGGTAAATCTACTGTTGGTTGTCGTTGGGTTTATGCAGTCAAAATTGGTCCAGATGGTCAGGTTGATCGACTTAAGGCTCGCCTTTTTGCCAAAGGGTATACTCAGATATTTGGGCTAGATTATAGTGACTCTTTCGCTCCTGTGGCTAAAATTGCATCTGTTCGTCTTTTTCTATCTATGGGTGTCGTTCGTCATTGACTTCTTCATCAGTTGGACATTAAGAATGATTTTCTGCATGGTGATCTTGAGGAAGAAGTCTATATGGAGCAACCACCTGGTTTTGTTGCTCAGGGGGAGTCTAGTAGCCTTGTATGTCGATTGCGCAGGTCACTCTATGGTCTAAAACTGTCTCCTCGAGCTTGGTTTGGGAAGTTCAGTACAGTAATTCAGGAGTTTGGCATGACTCGTAGTGGAGCTGATCACTCTGTGTTTTATCGGTTTTCTGCACCAAGTCGATGTATCTATTTGGTTGTTTACGTTGATAATATTGTTATCACCGGTAATGATCAAGATGGTATCACCGATTTGAAGCAACATCTCTTTAAGCACTTCCAAACTAAAGACCTTGGCAGATTGAAGTATTTTCTAGGTATTGAGGTTACTCAGTCTAGATCAGGTATTGTTATTTCTCAATGCAAGTATGCCTTAGACATTCTTGAGGAGACAGGAATGATGGGATATAGACCTATTGACACTCCTATGGATCCGAATGTTAAACTCCTTCCAGGACAGTGGGAGCCACTTGGTAATCCTTAAAGGTATAGACGGCTTGTTGGAAAGTTGAATTATCTCGTAGTGACTAGACCTGACATTTCTTTTTCTATGAGTGTTGTAAGTCAGTTTATGACTTCTCCTTGTGATAGTCATTGGGAAGCAATTGTTAGTACTCTGTGATATATAAAGTCAGCTACCGGTAAAGGACTACTCTTTGAGGATCAACGCCATGAGCATATCATTGGATATACAGACGCTCATTTGGTGTCGTGAAAGAGTAAGAAATAGAATGTGGTTGCTCGATCTAGTACAGAATCAGAATATCGAGCAATGGCGACAGCAACTTGTGAGCTAGTTTGGATCAAACAGTTGCTGGGAGAACTAAAATTTGGCAAAGTTGATCAGATGGAACTTGTGTGTGATAATCAAGCGGCTCTTCATATCGCATCAAATCCAGTGTTTCATGAAAGGACTAAGCACATTGAGATTGACTGTCACTTTGTCAGAGAAAAGATACTCTCGGGAGATATTGTTACGAAATTTGTGAAGTCAAATGATCAGCTTGCAGATATCTTCACCAAGTCCTGCACATGTCCTCATATTAATTACATCTGTAACAAGCTAGGTACATATGATTTGTATGCACCAGCTTGAGGGGGAGTGTTAGAATAGAAATAAGTATTCCTACTTAGAATAGAAATAGGAATAGGAATAGGAATAGGAATAAGAATATGAATCCTAGTTGGAAAAGGATTCCAATGTAGTGTCTATAAATAGGGTCTCAATGTAACTATTTAGATACACAATTCAATAATATTTTTCATATATATTTCTCACAAGATGCATTTGGTAACTCTTGCTCCTCAACATTACACCTAGCAGGACGACCTCTAACAAATCTTTGTGGAGGCATGATTATTTGAAAACACGCGCAAGCACGAATTAAAAGGAAAATTTTTAGAGATCAAACTCTAACGCACGAAATGAGAGTGAAAGAAGTGAGAAATTTTCATAAGTGTCGTAGCCTCCTAGTCATAGATGTGGTACGCTTCACACCGATAAATAAGACTCTACAGACACGGCTTCATAGATTCCCTAGGACTCTTGAACTCTGTGCTCTGATACCAAGTTTGTCACTCCCCGAGCCTACACCCTGGACGTGGCCGCCACCCGAAGACTATTGCTGGCCTCAAGCGAACCCTTGGTCTGGCTTACTACCTCAGCGAAAGACTCTAAACATGCTTACTATGATCAAAATGAACTACTCAAATAATTTTAGTGAAGAATGTTTAATAGTCAATATACAACTTGGCCAAAATGGCAACTCAAGTCTCAACATATGAAATGATAATGCAAAGACTTCTAACTACTAACTATTTATGAGGCCTCTAAAACAAAGAGGGATGTCGAGACAGGACCCCCGATCATCTTAGCATCTGAAAGACTAAAAAGCAAATAAATGAGTCCTCCGGAATGCAAGGAGGCTCACCAACAGACTCTGAATGCTCAAGTTGGATCAACGAGGCGCTGGATACTGATCGTAGTTACCTGCGTCTGCATCATAAGATGATGCAGGCCAACTGGTATCAGTACATTAAATGTACGAGTATGCGAGTTGGAATGCTAAACAATTCATAGGCTTGAAAAGATTCTGAAAGAAACACTTACCTGGCTCTTCTCAACTCATGAATAACTCAACTCATAATAAAGCAATAAGGCACATGCAATATATGAAAAGCTTTATAAAACAATAAAAACAACTTAGTTCGTTAAAGAAAAATGCAATAACAAACTCAACTTTACTCATATAACAAAGTAATATAATTTCTGTGGGAGATTCTCTAATCGACAACCACCACTATGAGCCTAAGTGATGGTACAACATTTTACCTCACGCTACCAAGGACAGTCATATACCTTGCCGGGGGTATAGAACCTAACTCACTAAGTGGATCCACTAGTCTTGCTAAAATCATCATAAGGAATCATCTAAAAAGTATGATCCTTTACTACCCATGATGGCTACATGGTTTATGGAGACTTGAGTTAATATGAACTCTCATTCCCATATCGGTGCTCAATACTACTCCCAAAATGTACTTAGCTCATATGATTTAAAATTAAAACGTCTTTCTTTTGTTTGAGATAATTACTCAAAACTTTAGCTTATAAGCTCTCTTGGAAATCGATGTTTCCCTTTCTTATTCAAATGTGAAAACATTTAAAACTCTTGGGAATACTTGGTTCGGTTATAGCTTTTTGAGAAATGAACTCAACTCTTTACTATTTTCTTAACTTGAAACTTAAGTCTTAAAACAAGGTTAAACCGTTTGTTAAAGACTTTTGAAAATTTTAAAAACTTTTCTTTGACTTGATTCTTAACTTCTATACTTGACTCTTAACTTCTCTTGACTTTGATCCTAACTTTCCTTGAATTGGATTATGGATTCAAGGTTCATGATCTCATGTTTATGGATGATTTCATGATGATTAAATGTACCTTAGAGTGTTGAAATCAACTAGAAAACATAGGTACATTGCTAAGAAACTAGTACGAAAGATTGGGGAAGAAATGGGAAAGACTGGCGACTTTGGCTCTCTGAGAGGCGCAGGGCGCCAGAGCATAAACTTCAGAACTGAAGTTGTGGCGCTCTGGCTGGCGCGTCGCCCCAAAGCCCAAACTTCAGACTCTGAAGTGGGGCGCTCTGAGAGGCGCGGCGCCCCAAGCCCTTGCCCAGAAAATTCTCAATTTTTCTTGCTCGTTTTCATCTCTAAACCCTCTAAACTTCAATGGTTCTTTCCCCCAAACACTTAAAATCATTTGTACCCTCAATATACATCAAATTCTACTCGAAAAAACACAACTAACAACATGAATCAATCTCAAGAAAACTCCAACAACACAACCCACAAGAATTCAAACGAACTTTATTAAGAACTAAAAGATTTACTTTCAAATCTAATAATTTTGCTGAAATTGAATCATGATTGGTGCGTGGGTGAACTAACCCAACACTATGTGATCTCACATACCTGGTAGGAATAAATCCTTGCGAAAACCACAACTAAATGGATCGATCTTGATGAATCTTGCTCTTTCTTCTTCTTTCTCCTCTTTTCTCCTTTCTCCAAGCCCTAGCGTAAATTTTCAACTTTTAAAATTGACTAAAATATGATTTGACCCATATTAAACTCCTAAAAACGGATTAAAATAATAGGGCAAAGAAAAGACTAAAATACCTCTTAAAAATCCGGATTAGACATTTTCTTATTCCAACAACCCAACTTCCAAAGATCATAACTTACCCATACAAACTCAGAATCGCACAAACTTGGCAGCGTTGGAAAGATCATTCTAAGAGCTTTCCGACCATATCTGGAAGTAGACCTAAATCATTATGAGCTAGGAGTTATGGCCATTTAAAGTTTACCAAAAACTCACTTTTCCTAGCTTAAACAAATTTCCAGGTTGTTACTATTTCCAAAAACGATTATTTCAGGTTCTTAGCTTCTTCCTAGCTATTTCAAATTGTGAGATGTTACAATGGTGGCTCGGAGTTTTCTAAACTCTCTCCCATATCGGTGCTTAATACTACTCCCAAAATATACTAGTTCTTTATGTTTAAAAACATAACTTATTTTTGTGGTTTGATATAATTGCTCAAAACTTAGCTCAAATGCTATCTTGGAAATATCAGTTTCCTCTCTTGCTTAATAGTGAAAGCATTTAATCTTTACTGAAAACTAGCTCAAAGGCTCTTTGGAAATCAAAGTTTCCTTTCTTGTTTAATTATGAAAACATTTACTCTTTGAGGATACATAGTCCCGATATACTCTTTTAAAAAAATGAACTTCAAACTTTACTCTTTACTCAACTCAAAACTCAAGTCTTAAAACAAAGTTAAAATGTTTGTAAAAGACTTTTGGAAAACTCTAAGAACTTCTCTTGACTTGACTCTTAACTTTTCTTGACTTGGATCTTAACTTCTCTTGACTTGACTCTTAACTTTTTCTTGAATTGACTTATGGATTCAAAGATTGTGATTTGTGATAGGGAAGATCTCATGACGTATATGAGTGATTTTAGATAGCTAAACATGAGAAATGGCCAAGAAATCCTACTTGGAAACTAGTCCACGACGCGGGGGTGTATTTAAATTTTTGGTTGCAAAAATAATTTTTGAGGCAGAACAGTCAGTGACAGCTCCGTGACGTGAGGAAAAATTGTCAATTCTGAGGAATAGGTCCGCGACGCGGACCTAGTACCCAGATTCTGCCGACTTGTTCCTTCTTCGTTTTCTAACCCCAAATTACCTAGATTCAATTCTTTTTCTCCATATCTCTTTAGATCCAGGTACCCACAAAATATACACAAGAATCTAACTCAAATCAACTCTAATAATCGATCTTAAACTCTTAAGAACTCCTCAATCTCATCCCAAATTCAAGAACGAAAGCAATTCAAGAATACAACTCAAGAACATCAAATTCTCAATCTTTTTAGGATGAAATTACACCGAATAAAACATGTTTAGCGCGTGGGTGAAGGAACCCAACAATGTGTGAACTCACATACCTCGTAGGGATCACCCTTTGACGAAATCCACAAGTGATTCTTGAAGATCTTGACGATTCTTTCTCCTTCTCCTCTTTTCTCTTCTTTTTTTCTCTTCTCTCAAAACCCTAACACAAATTCCAAAGCGTAAACTGAATTCAATCATTTTAGACCTTAAAATAATTACCAAGAACGCAATTAACTAATTGGGTATGGAAAAGACCAAAATACCCTTCAAAAATCTGGATTGGACTTTCCTTATCCAAATAGCCCAACTTCCAAAGGACATATCTCACTCATACGAACTCAGAATTGCATAAACTCAGCGGCGTTGGAAAGATAATTCAATGATATTCCCTACGGTATCTGGAAGCACACCTAACTCATCCTGATCTAGGAGTTATGGTCATTTGAAGTTGAACAAAAGCCCAAACTTAACCATTTTTTCAGATTTTTATTATTTCAAAAAATCACTCTCTCTAATTCTAGTTCTTTCAATTTGCAAGATGTTACATTGCATCTAACAATTTACATGCATTTTAAAAAGGAAGGAAATGATATAAGACCACTTACAAAATGAATATAAGAAAATAATGTTTTCAGATTTAGATTTTATTGTACTATAAAAATGACATAAAACTAAAATAAAGCAACCAAATGAAATCTCCCTATATTTAATGAGAAGATTCAATTAAATTGCACAAAACATAAATTATACTAAAATAAAATATATATTAAAAGAAAGCAAGGCAGAATATATAGCTTCTAGCACGATTTCCCACTTAAAAGCAAAAGAGAGTATTGAATATATTACTATATATAATAAGTGGGAATGTCTACTACTTAGCACATGGCAAGTGTTGGATGATATGTGCTTGATAGTGTTGTGCATTCTTCTTTTATGGTTGTACCTTTAAAATTTATATTATTGGACACTTTAACATCATTAATTACCTACTACTTTATTAGCCAAAAAGTTTGACCTCATTTGGGTCCATTTATTATTTATATGTTTTCAATTTTCAATATATGTTGTTTATCTAATTCTTTTTTTCAACCTTTTATTTTAAACTTCTTGAAATTTAATTACCTATTTATTACTCTCTCTATGCACTTTTAACTGTTATGATTTCCTTTTTAGAGTCAAACTATAAGAATTTTAACTAATATTTTACAATGTGTTTTTTCATCATATTCATAGGCAAAAAATTACAATTTATAGTACTTTTTGTATAGATTTTGCATATTTAATTTTTTTTTAAATATCAAATTAATACAATCTGATTTAACTTTGAAAATTAGTCAAATGGACTTTCAAAAAGCGCGACATGACAAATACAAGCGGAGAGAGTATATTTTAGCTACAAAATATATTAGAGGTACAACTTTTTAAAAAATTTAAATTCTTATTGCGTTGACTCTTGAAATCTTATCATTGTCATATGAATTTGAACAAATTATATATTATTAAAAGTTACATAAAAGATGCTATAAATCACAATAGTTAGCAATTAAAAATATTTTTAAATCATATAAGAAATTTGGTTGACTAATTGGAATAGAATAAGTAACATGTACTATTTGAAAATAACGTCAAAACTTCTAGAATTCACAATAAATTAACAACTGAAAATATTTATGAATATTCATGTGAATTGAAATATGAGTAACCTATATTATTCAAAACTAACGCAAAAATACTATAAATCACAACAATTTAATAACTTCAAATATATTTTTAAGAAAACATATAAAAATCGATTGATCTTCAAATTCCATTTATATCACATAAATTAAAAAATATATATATTTATTGGGCCCGTGCTGGCACGGGCACCAAATATCTATATATATGTGTCACAAATGGAAAAGTCTCAATCAAGGAAGCAATATTTATCATTTACAAATGACTTAAAAAGCATTAAAATTACAATAATTATCAATTTAAAATATTTAAAAGCTATATAATACAATACGTTGACTCTCAGAATTCTATCAGGCTCACATATATTGGGACAGAAAAAATAACACATATCATCTTAAAATTACCAAAAAAGTATTATAAATAATAATAATTAACAACTTAAAATATCTGAAAGACATTTTAAAAGGGTTAATTTTTTAATTTTATCCATATCACATAAATTAGGACAAAGTGACCAGTAATGTACGTTATTTGAAAGTTACATAAAAATATTATAAATCACAATAATTAATAACTTAAAACATTTTTAAAAAAAATATGAAAATTTGGATGACTCTCCAAATTTCATTTGTGTCACATAAATTGAGACAACAAAAATAACATATATTGGGTCCATTTTAATTTATTTGTCTTATTTTTTATTTTTCTTTATATTTAAAAATTGCGTAAAAATACTATAAATCATGATAATTGACAATATAAAATATGTTTTGAAAAAAATACAAAAAATTCCACTAATTCTTGAAGTGAATCTATTGTAAAAATACTATAAATCATGATAATTGGCAACATAAAATATTTCAAAAGTGTTGTATGTGGGTAGTCTTATTATGCCTTACATAGCGTCAAAGAAAGTACATGTTTGTGATAAAAAAATTTATTCTTTTATCCACGCAAACAATCGCTTCAAAAACTCGATTATTATAGCACGGGCCACGTTATCTAGTATATATATATATATATCAAATAATAACTTACAACTTATTTAATTTGTCTTAATTAACAATACAATAACATATGCTCCAATGGTTATTTAATATACCGTCAAACATATACATTTGAATTAAACAATTAATTTAATGATATTCTTTTCTTCTTCTTTTTTTGCTCATTTAACGATAATAATTTAAAAAATAATTTGAGTAAATGAATCTTATTTACTCATTGATCTCAGTTTAGTGGTGTTCTACTTTTTCTCAACAACATTAAACACTTTTCACATTTAGAGTACTATAAATATGAAAAAGAAAATTAAATTACTTATTTTTTAAGATAATAAATATTATTTTTAATAAATATGAAAATAAATGTACATAAAGTAATAGATAATTTTTTTATTCACTTTATTTGAAAATCAGCGTCGTCTGATTATGAAAATTACAATATAACTTGAAGTTGTATTTGAAATTTGAAAAACATTCAAAACCTTGCTAATACTTTAATTATATTATTATTTTTCAAATTTTATCCTAAATTATTTAATCTTATAAAAATGACACATCTAAATTTCTTTTATTTTTTTTTTGAAAAGAAAACACATTCAAATAATCAAATATTATTTGCAAAATTAATAACTTAACACAAATTCAAATTCAAAATTTTTAAATAAAGTAATTCTTTTGGTAATAGTATGTTGTAGTTATTACATGAGATCTAATCTATGACATTATACGACTATCTATTTTGAGATATTATTGTTTTAGTGCAATTTGGTTGTATATCTCAGGTAAATTAGTCAAGTAATTTTTAGAAAATGATGAATATAAACCATATTTAGAAAGACATAATATATAAATATGTCTTTTAACTTGATCTCGTCTGACACCCTTGACATTCAACTCAGGGTGTGCACAAGTAAACACTCAAACATATATAAAGTTGAACAAGTAGACACATACGTCATACGAAGCATAATGCACATAGGACCCACATAGAATGTCGCATAGGAAGTGAATTATATTGTCACGTAGGATGTCAAGTAGAACACATATGTAAATTAGAGGATATAGATGTCAAATAAAACCAAATTAAATGACATATTCATGTATTATGCCATTAGAAAAATTATATTTAATATCTAAATTTTTTCATAAAACTTGATCAAATGCGACTTCACTTTTAAATTTTTTAAATAAAATAAAAAGTACTTTTTTCATGACCAAACCACACTAAAAAAGGAAATGATTAAAAGCCCTCAAATTTGCAAATTTGAATTTTCCATATGAAAAAAATCTCATTAAAAGCTCTACATTCAAAAATAAATCTCGCAATGGACTAATTCATATCAATCAAAGTCTAAAATGTATTCCCTTCGTTCATTTTTGCTTGTCATAATTTGACTTGGTACACCCATTAAGAAAATAATTATTGATATAGGTATTTTATCCAACTAATGTCTTGAAAAATGATTTAAAAAATAAGTATTTAATGTCGATGATAAAAAAGGAAAAAAAATAATATTTTTTCTTAATATGTCAAAAAGTGACATATAAAAATAAAATCTATTTTAAAAATAAGTGACAAATAAAAGTAAAGTGAGGAATATATACAAACCAAATAGGAAATTAAAAAGGATTTTTATAAAAATGCATGGTTTTGAATGAATAGGCTTTTTGAAGTACATTAATAAATGGGGTCATGTTTTAACTTTGCAATGATTTCTTTTACTCCTCCCCAATGTGTTGTTACACGTGTGACTATTAGAATCCACAACTTAATGGTAGATATATTTGAATTACATATATTTTTGCTGGTTTTTTTTGGAAAGTTCAATACTTTTAGGGGTCGTTTGGTGTGAGAGATAAAAATAAATAGGGATGGATAAAATTTGTGTATCTTGTTTGGTTGTCATGTTTGGGATCCCATAACTTATCCCACTATTTATATCATAGTGATGGGATAAGTTAACCATATACATGATGGGATAAGTTATCCCAGGATAATTAACCCCAGGATAACTAATCCTGGGATAACTTGTTCCCAACTAAATGACCACTTAATGCACAATGTACACTTAAACTAAGCTTGGAAATTTCTAAGTTGACAAAACTACCCTTGGTCGTCCAGTGCTTCACATTTCTATGTAATAGAAATATATATATAGGTCTTTTCGCTTACAACAATAAACTTTGTGGAAAAGAAATAGAAAAAAGATTTGGGGATTTTTATGGGTGGGGCTTTTGAGTGGAGCGGATGTGTTTGGTCTTTTTAATTATTTAATTTAATTGTTATGGTAGCCAATAGGATAATGACACGTCATTAATAAATTTGTTAAATTGATGTTATGATTTAGTCTATTAAAGATGAGGGCAAAATAGAGCCAAAAGATTGATGTCGAGGGTATTTTATGCCCGAAAAGTAGAAAATGGGGAATTTTGTACCAATTCGCGTAGTCAAGGGATAATTCAGGCCCTTTTCCATATATAGATATATGATTTTCTTTACTCATTTGTTTGCACTTAATGAATGTCTAAATTTAAATGATTCAAACATTAGACCATTAAGCCCATTTGTTTTCACTAAGATTTAAAGCATTTGGTCTAAATAGTAATCAATAAGATCTAGAACATAGTCTTAATATCAAAAAAGGTATTCTTGTGTCGATAATATTCACCATCACTCTATCACAATCACCAGTCACCATCACTAATCACCTCTTCCATCACCACTACCACCACCACTAACCACCTCTTCTACCACCACCACCATTACCGTTGCCTACCACCGGCCACATCTTCCATCACAATCACCACCATCATTGTGAAATATCATTCTGTCGTTTACTACCAACCCCATCTTCCATCACAATCACCATTATTGCTAATCGCTTATGTCAGCTTCTACCACACTTATCTCCTTCATCATTATAATTATATCAATTATCACCACCATCTCATCTTTGTAGTTGCCAACACCTTCACCACCACTACAGTCAATTCCTACTACTGACAAACTCCGTCATCACAACAAGCACCGTCGCCAACTGTCACCATACATTTTTCTGTCACCACCACCATTACTATCAGCCACTATCGGCAATCACTGTGGTCAATATCTACTATCAACAACCTTCATCATTATAACTAGCACCGCCACTAACTACAACTAACATATTATCAACTATCATCACACATTCTTCAGTCACCACCATCAACACCACCAACTACTAGCATCAATCAACTTCACCATTACAATTACCATCAACAGTACCATTACCAATCACCACCATTATGACAGTCACCACACTACCAACCACCTCCACCGTCACAATTATCACCACCATCCTTTCTAGACACTAACAACAACTATTACCATCACTACTACCACTACAAATTATCTCCACCATCATTATACCAAGCATAAATGTTTCATTTGTTTTAATCAAATAATGATTTTATGTTACTATTTTTTTAAAATATTTTATTCATTTTTATTTGAATTATGCATATAAATAAATTATATACATTCATATGTTAAAAAAAATAAACCGTTTTAATCATTCAGTGTTCAAATCTGAAGACAACATCTTAATCAGACATTAAGACAGCCTTTGAAAAAGTTGGAATGAGATATTCCACCCCTTTCAATTCATGTGAATCTATTTAACTAGATATTGAGTTTAAGAAAAGGGAAAATACATTAAAAAAAAAATCTAAACTTGGTACGAAAATTTATTTTAGTACTTAAACTACACTGATGTTTAAATACCCCCCTAAACATCTTTGAAGTGATTAAAACACCCCCTAAGGGATGATGTGACAGAGAGAGTGAGTGCACTCTCCTGAAAGTGCGTGAAAACAGAGAAAAAAAAAGCTGATTTTCAAAGCCCTACACATGGCCTTTTTTTTATTGGCCTATATATAACAAATTATTTAAATAGTTTTATATATATATTAAATCTTTAAAATATGTAAATTTTCTTAATAAGAGGTAAATGAAATTAGCGGGTCCCCTTTTTAATTTCTTTAATTTTTTTTCTTTTCATTTTGTTGTCTTCCTCAATACACATCTTTCTCCATTGAAACATCTCCTCCTCCATCTTCATCCTCACCTCTATCCACTATTTTCATTTCACTAGTCTTTTACTAATCCGTAAAATTCAATGTCAATGTCATTTTATTGACGTTGATTTCACTCTATATTATTGGTGTCGATTTGACAAATGTAAACTTTCTTAAATTTTGAGTGACCCATTTTGATTTCTAGATCCATTCAAACATTTCTCATAAAATTTATATTTTTTTGACTAACTTTCTTATGCAATCTTCATTTCTTATTTGAGTTGTCAAGAAAATATTGGATTTCAAAAAAATCCATTCTCCAAGTGGGTAAATTCGTTGGGAGGGTTCAAAGAAAATAATGTGAATATTAGTTAATTTTCTTCTTTAAAGTGACTTACAAATTGTTGAATAGTGAAGAAGAAGAAGAAAAGAAAGTATGGAAGGTTGGAATAATGGTGAACAAGAAGGAAGAAGAAAGAGAGGTGTGGGGTATGCATTTATAAATTAATCAATTGATATAATTAATTTTCAGAAGTGTTTAAGAAAAAATAGTGAATAAGTAAAAAAGAAATAAAATTAATGACATGGTGCCTACATGGTTATGATGTGACGCTTTTGTGACTATGATGTGGCGAGTGAGAGTGGTGTTATAGTCTCAGGGTGGGAAAAAAATCACTTCAAAGATGTTAAGGGTGTATTTAAATGCCCGTGTAGTTTAAGTATTAAAGTAAGTTATTCGACCAAGTTCAGGGGGTTTTTTATGTATATTCCCTTAAGAAAAAGAATGAAAATATTTGAATTTATAGTCTTAAAATATGCCATACACAATATTGATGTATCTATAAAAGTTTTTCATCAAGGTAAAATGAAAAATCTCAAGTTACCTTATTTGTACATCATGTGAATTAAGTTCATTACTTGTAAAATCTAGATGTCAACTCTCATCTCTGCTCAATGAATGTATTACAAAAGCATACATTCAGGTTCTGGGCACAAATTAAAGAAATTAGAACCTTTCGTCTTCATAGGTCCCCTTTCTTGTACCCGTATGCTTTGTTTGTAATTTTTCTTTGGAGGTTGTGGATTATGTCTCCCTCTTTTATTTGTAATTAATTTCTATACTATTTAATTAATGAGGTAGGGATCTATCACAGGAGGTGAAAGCTTTAAAAAAAACTATCAAACGCACATGCAAATATACACGATAGTACAAATAATAAGTGATAAGATTTTAGTGTCGAACTTCCAGGGACTTGTGAGTAACTATTTATTAAATAAAACGATCCTAATCAGTGTTTTTAAAAATGTTTTTTTAGGGTGAGTTGTACCAAAAATGCTTCGGGGCACAAATTGCAAGACTTGAATACACAAACTTAAGAAAATTTCGCAACCCATCAACCACTAGACTAAACTTTCAACTTTCTGTGAAGAAGTGTCTATTTATAGTGAAACTTACATAAACATACTAATTTAAACAAATATTTACCATTTATAGCAATAACATTTTTTTTCACTTGATCACTTATAATACAGTTTTAATACATATTACAAAGAACAATTTATTAGTCACATATAACAATGTGTCAATTTCTTACCTAACAAGCATAATATATATATTTTTTAAAACAGTTATAATACATATATATTGCATACATAATTCACTTTTAATACTTATGACAGATTTAATATAGTATTGCTATAAATGGTAATAAATAAAAAGTATCACTAAAATCAATAATTATTTATTAAAAGGTACCAATCTATGTAATTTTTCCTCACCGTATTACAAAAAAGAAAGAAAGTTAAACTACGCAAACAATACATGGGACCTTACGCATTATTCAAGTTAATTCATGTCAGAACTCATAAAAGTAAACATGATAGACGGTGTGTGTGGTACGTAGAAAAATATTTTTTAAGAAAATAAGTAGTTGTCAAACTTATTTTTTCGTATTTGATATGTAGATAAAAAAATATTATTCTAAAATTATTTGTGAATGATTTAGACAAACTCTATAAGATGCGGAGGTGAAGGTAGGACTGCGGGGTGTGAGGATGGTGGGCTAAAGGAGGTCAGATGAAGATGAGGCATATTAAAGGGTGATCAAGTAGGATACAATCAGTGTAAAATATCATTTGCTCTCCTCCCTCCCTTCTCTCTCCCTCAATCTTGCTGCCTCTCTCTTCTATGAAATTGTTGCGATAAATTATAATTAGACAAACTATAACTATTATGTTTATTCGTCCATTTAGGTTGTCATTTTTAGACCAACTATATGTATCCACCTTTTATCCATGTATACCTTATGACAATCTAGTTTATAATTTTAGCACTCTTTATTTGTCCATGAATGAAGAAAGGCCCATTGGGTGATGGGAAATTCTTTCCATTTTTCTTCCCTGTTTTCTTTTTCTTATATGTTCATTTACTATGGGTGTGCACTATTTGAATTAAATAAATCAAATCAAATTAAATTGAATTTTAATTTAGATTTTTTTTGGGTTTGGTTTGGATATATTGAGAAATAACTTTGTTTGATTTTTTGGTTTGGTTTCAGATTAAAAAAAATAAAATTAGAAACCGAATAATACAAAATCAAAACTGAAAAAACCACATGCATTTTTTTGGGGGACTTACTATAATTATTGATAATTATTAATCATAGAAAATTTATTCTAAATATTATAAAGATTGTAAAATTTATTCAATAGATCCCCTTAATTACTCCTCCATAGAACATGCAACAACACATCCATATTGATTTGAACTTTTGAATAATTTGTTTTGTGAAAACTTAATTTAATTCATGGTTGGAAAAAAAGAAATGGGAAAGTCTTAATCGACACCACATAAATGTGAACATATGTTATTGGTCCTAAGTGTAAAAATTGTTGGGATATGCTTATTGTAAATTGTTTGTTTGGACAATACATGTAACTTATAAGTAAAGTATCCCTTTCACTTATATATCAGGATAATTGCGGCCTAAACCATCTAGCTTACATAAGGAAAAATTACTTAAAACGGTACCTTTTAATGAATAATTATTGATTTTAGCGATACTATTTATTTATTATCATTTGTAGCACTATATAACAATACTATGATAAATCTGTAATATGTATTAAAAATGAATTATGTATTCAATATATATGTATTATAACTGTTCTAAAATATATTATGTTTGTTTGATAAGAAATTGACACATTGTATTATAAGTGTATTAAAACGTGTGATAAATGTATTATTTATCAATAAAACTTGTATTATATGTGTTTTATAAATTGTTCTATGTAATATGTATTAAAATTGTATTATAAATGTATTAAAAGTGATTAAGTGAAAAGAAAATGTTATTGCTATAAATGGTAAATATTTTCTTAATATAGTATATTTATGTAAGTTTCCCTAAGGGGATCTTACATATTTACACTAGGTAATTTCTTTTTATTTATTTTAGTCTAGATGGACAAAATCATCTGATATCTAGGAATTAATCGAGATACACACAAACTGGCTCATACACCACAATCTATATATATATATAGAAAGCTGGATGTGAAACCACTAATGTGGCATGCTTCTTTGGCCAGGATCTCAATTTATCCTTTTTCTCAAATTTTTTAATATTTTTCTCATTTAATTTAGAAAAATAGCTACATTTACACTTTCTCTCTTCTTACTATTACTCCACTATTAATGTCTTCTCAATAACTTTCCTTTTTTTTTTTGTTAAAACTTTTCTTTTACCTTTATTGTCATCCGCATTTTTTTTTTCAAAAAGGATTTGTCGGTTGTGTTCTCCTCTTTATTTGATTTAAAATATTCACAAAAATATTTAATTAAAATATTAACAAACATAAATCTATATCTATATCTCTATATATATTAAAGTTAGATATAGACAAACTGATATGTCACCTTTTTATGATAAACTCATTTATCTTTTTTTTCATTTTTGTGATTTTTCATTTTTTAAAAAAATTATGTGCTATATTAAAAACTCCAAAATATATATCGTAGATCTTTAATTCTCATAATTCTAAATCATATCTTATTTTTGTGATTTTTCATATTTTTTAATTCATGTGTTATATTAAAAACTCCATAATACACATCTTAAATCATAAATTCTCATAATTCTATATCATATTTATTCTTACTAATTAAACACCATAATTTCAAATCAGTTACAAAACTTTTTCCTTTCTTCTCATATTCCATAAATTCACTTAATATTCATATACATGTGTTACAATCCCCCATTGAAGGAGACTTCTCTATAATGTAAGTTTTCTTGAAATTCGGAGCATAGTAGATATTCTTTATTTTTCATTATCATCAATTTGTTGTTGGATTGTTATTGAACTTACAATGATGATGTGAAATTATTTTCTTAATTATTTTTTATAGTGTCATTATTTGAATTTATTTTTGCTAATCAAGATTTGGATCTGCAAATTATTGTCTTTATGTGCTTCTATTGTCTGGGTTCTATCATTTTAATTTTTTGATGATTTTTTTTCTTGTTAAATTTTTTGATTCTTCATATTTTCTATCTTCTGACGTGATTTTTCTTTGCATTTATTCTACTTCCATTAGTTTGCTGAATGTGTCAAGACTCAAGGCAATCAACTTTTCGGTTAAAGCTAAAAAAAAATGAGGTAGGATAAAAATTTCTTTTCAACTTGTATTTGATATTATAATTTTGATTTCTCACATAATATATAATTTTATTTTCACCATCAAAAATTCTGTTGACAATGAGTTTGAAAAGGATTTAGGGTAAAAGAAAGATTAGGCATTAGCATTCTCACTTTTAACTTTTCATAATTTTTTGTCTCATGTTCATTCATTTATTTATATATTTTTCTTTTTTATTGTTATTGTTCTTGACTATGTTATTTTTATTTTTAGTGATTCTAATGTGATAACCTATTCATGTGAATTAACATAAAAATTCAACTATTTCTTTGATATATGTTATATGTTGAATAAAATAATAATGTGACTCTTCTCTTTTATCAGGATTATCATTTATTATTTCAATTAAATTTTTATTATTTTTTAAATATATAAAATCTGCAAATAAAATAATAATATAACAATTTAAAATATCTTATTTATATCTCCTCAATGTTACTATAATCTATTACTTTTCCTCTTTCTTCATCAATACTATACTTTATTATTTTTCCTTAAATTCTTAATGTGACACTTCTATTTTTATAGTGTCGTGCCGTAATTTTCCATCTTTAGAAAAATTACTTTTTTGAAATGTTCTAAGTATAAAATAATTTGAGAAAAATACTTAGAAAAGAGTCGTCACTTAATTTTTTTTAAGAAATTAAGAAAACTTATAATTTTCAAAGATTTAAACAGAAAAAATCATTTGAAAATACCAAAGAGGGTTCGGGGTTCAATTTACACTTCGAGAAGGGTTTAAGCATTCAAAGTGTCCGCTAACATGCGATTGACCTGCGACTTGACTAAAATATATTTTGACTATTTTTTAGAAAAAAAGTGATTTAACATAAGAATAATAATTCACAACATTTGGTTAACTTTGAGAAAAATAGTATTTAAACCAATTTAATAAATTAAAGCATGAAAATCATTTTAAATTAATTGACTAACCTTTACGAGAAAATGACTAAGTAAGTATATTTTAAATTGATTAAAAAAAAGTTGACTAACATTTTCCAAGTTTATTTGAGAAAAATACTTAAACATAAAACATTTTAAAATGAGTAAAAACGTGATTTGAATTAAAACCGTTAAATAACAAATCTTTTTAAGAACAACGATTTCACTTAATTAAAGATATAAAATTTGATCGGTATTTGATAAATAAAATAAATGACCACAACACAAAAAGAATATTTAAAGCAAACCAACACTGAGAAAATAACTCATCTTTTGGGGAATTAAATCAAATAAAAGGGTTAGTGTGAGCACAAAAATAGTAAGCAAATAGTGACAAAGAGCAAATAAATATTGTAAAAATTAGGCAAATGACATAGTATAAGAAAGAAATTACTTCCTTTCCCTACTCTTTCATTAATTACCAAAAATCCCTTTTTTTAGTGTTTTTCGGATACATAATATAGCAGTGTGGATACTTAATATAGCAGCGCGGATACTTTAATTAATAACGGGCGGATACTTAAATTATTAAGTTGTTAGCAGCACGGATACTTAATTAACGGGCGGATACATAATATAGCAGCGCGGATACTTTAATTAATAACGGGCGGATACTTAAATTATTAAGTTGTTAGCAGCACGGATACTTAATTAACGGGCGGATGCATAATATAGCAGCGCGGATACTTTAATTAATAATGGGCGGATACTTAAATTATTAAGTTGTTAGCAGCACGGATACTTAATTAACGGGCGGATGCATAATATAGCAGCGCGGATACTTTAATTAATAACGGGCGGATACTTAAACTAATAAAGTATCCGGTTAAGTTGAATTGGGGGAAAATAAGGGATTTCTGTATTTTAGTAAAAGAGTAGGGAAATATTGAGAATATGTAAAGAAGTGTTGTGTATTTAAGTAATTTTTCCATAAATATTCTCAAACTTGGGCTCTTTGCCCAAATTCAAAACTATTGGGCTTGACCAAATCTGAACTTGTCCTAATTCTAAGTTTTCAATCCTTTAAGATTGTTGTAGCTTGCATTTTGGACCTGGCCCATCTGCAACAAATGATGAAATTCATGGGTTTGTGCACATTTCATAGCGTATACACTGCTCGTATACATCTGTATATCAGTTGGTTTTTCCAATGTATCAACTTTCTTTCTCCTTTGGGATGAGGCCGACTCAATGGAAATTGTTGGATTTGATCCAACGGAATAACGCGAGGAAAGAGGAAGTCCCAAATTGAAGTCGGATCAAAAGTTCATGCGAGGAAAATAGATAAAGATTAATAGTTAATCATAATGAAACTCCACTAAAATAATTAACCAAGTGGGATAATAATAAGCTCAATTGCCTCTCAATAACTAAACGGAAGCGCAATAGTCAGAACACATTTAATAATCTTAGAATATTTAACAATGTGAATACTAAGTGGATAAACACTAAAACAATTATACCATATTATACCACAATATGATAAGTAAGGGATCAAAATCAACTATAATGGTAACAAACTTATTGATTTTGAATAAGCTCACTGGAAGAGAAAACACAAGGAAGAATGCATTCTTTAATCATGTGGAAGACACATTCAACAATTATTTCGACTAATATGTTAAAAATCCAATCTTTCTATTTTCAAACAAATAAACTTGATGGCTACCACACTTGAGGGCAAAGCAACACTACAAATGCTAGCAACACAAGGACAGAGATTTAACTAAAAATTCATTAAAATAATAATAATAGTAATGGCAACATATTCAACTAAGCAAAACAAAACAAAATTTGGAACTCAAAACTACGACTTCCTGGAGAAGAGAAAATTATAGTTTTAAGCAAGAGGGGAAAATCATCATTCTTAGAGAATTTCAACAATAGTAATACCGAGATCATTCCAAAATATTTGCAATTGAATTAGAAATAAGATAAATAATTAGACTAAATTATCCTACATGAAAGAATAAGATCATTATGAGATTCAAAAGCCATTAGTTGATACAATAATATCAAAACACATTAATCCATTAGCTTAGACAGTCAGAGAAAATATGTATCCGAGATAATTATTTTTTTCAAATTTAGTAATAAAATCAATATTAACTTAAACAAATGTGGAGAAGTGCACAAGTCACATACACAGGTTAAAACAATTCAAACCTCCATTCTAGAGATTTAAAAAAAAAAAAAAATTTAAAAATCTCAAATGGGTTAGCTATTGAAAGAATTAACAATTTCATGCTTTTTGGGGTTTCCAAACGAGAAAAGGAGTTTATCACCATGGAAGAAATATATGTTCTTTTAAGTTTACAATACAATCCGAGATACAAAGTGCAAGCATCCGACAAGATACATTGATGATTTTAAACCAACTCAAACTAACCAAACCGCCAAACAAGTCCAATCTCAAGTTCATTCAAAAGATAATAAAATTACATTGTAAGGCACATGGAGAATTAAAACAAGCCATTTATCTAAAACTTAGAAAGACTTAAAAACATATATCATATATGTTAACAAAATATAAAAGAAACTTGAAAACTCATATTTTTTTAAAAAAAATAAAAAATAAGACATTTAGAGATTTACACGTCATTATTTGAGATTTTTGACAGAAAACTTATGCACATGCTTCATATTGTTGTGCCGTAATTTTACTATCCTTTGGAAAAATGACTTTTTGAAATGTTCTAAGTATAAAACAATTCGAGAAAAATACTTAGAAAAGAGTCGCCACTTAATTTTTTAAAGAAATTAAGAAGACTTATAATTTTCAAAGATTTAAACAGAAAAAATCATTTGAAAATACCAAAGAGGGTTTGGGGTTCAATTTACACTTCGAGAAAGGTTTAAGCATTCGAAGTGTCCCCTAATGTCACACCCCAAATCCGGACGTGATGGCACGTGTCAATTTTCCACCGGACACGTCAGCCTAACCCAACCACAACGATAAAGAAGTAGAAATACGTGAATAAAAGATAATAAATAAGCGGAAAACATTAATTAAGACTCAACACTACCCAGAATTTGGTTGTCACATGTACAAACCTCTAAATACAGAATTCGAATAAAAATATACAAGTCTCAGAGTATAGTTCTCGAATAGAACAAAACTGAAAGTAAAGATAACTCAAGGACACGTCTGGAATGAACCGCTACCTCTCGACTATGTCCCGAAGCTCAATCTGCTAAAGAAAATACTAAGCCGAATCTGAGAGAGCTGTCAACCTACACAATTGTGTAGAAGCAAGGGTGAGTACCGAAAACCACAGGTACTCGCAAGTAACTCTAAACTAAGCAAAACTAGCAGCTACAAACAACTCCTTTCAATCCCAACCGAACCAGCGAAACTTCAATCTAGCAGCAAAACCAACCAACCTATACTAAACAGATTATATTCAACAGCCAGAACCAACAGTATATCCTCATCAACCTCAGATCAACAAATAAGAGCAAGTAGATCAAATTCCACATAAGAAGGGTAAACCGATACAATCCCAACATCACAGCAAAGATAGGGCAAATGCGATGTAAAATGCAATAATGATGCCATGTAGTCGTGATGCATGTCTGTCCTACGATACACTTCTGTTGATGTAATCAGTCTGCACTGAATACTCAAATTAGAACCCATGGGGGACACACATGGACCATGTATCACCGCCGGAACCAGATCCCATCGGCATCCAAATCGCTAGCCGGAGCTAGTCCATCTCATATATCTCTAGCCGGAGCTAGTCTCAACTGTGTCTCATATCCATCCATCCTAATATCAGTGTCTCTGAACTCATGCAACAGATAGTTCACACATGAGATGAATAATGAATATGCACATGTCATCAATCACAATCATATCACGGTCACATCATAGTATTACAAATCATATGTCTCAATCACAACCATATCACGACCACATCATAGTATTACATATCACTTGTTTCAATCACAACCATATCACGACCACATCATAGTATTACACATTACTTGTCTCAATCACAACCATATCACGACTACATCATAGTATTACACATCACCTGTCTCAATCACAACCATATAACGACCACATCATAGTATTACACATCACCTGTCTCAATCACAATCATATAACGACCACATCATAGTATTACACATCACCTGTCTCAATCACAACCATATCACGACCACATCATAGTATTACACATCATCTGTCTCAACATCAATGTCTGTATCAATCATAGCCTACTCATGCTCTTCTATCCCCTCAATATCAGTTATCACATGACTTATTCAACAAATTCAAGTCACATATAACACATTTAGCTCGTTTTATTCCCCATCTTTCATTTACAACAATTTCAATCAAAAATTAAAACCCATCCTCAATCCCCAATACTCTCCAACATAATTAGGAAAGTAGTCATGCGTAGTCTAAGAGTTTTACAAAGTTTGGAAGCCACTTGCCTTAAAACGAACTCCAAAAGTTACTTGACTTGAGCCTTTCCTTTTCGAGTATAATTCGGATCACGATAATCTATTCAAAAAATTAATCACAATCACAATTCGAGTCCAATGACACCAAAATCAAGAAATTTAGGGAAAAAAGGGCAAAACGGTCCAAAAGTCTCATACCAGAAAACGATACCCAAATCTGGAAATTTTTGATGTAAAATGATACTTAAAGTATTTGAAAGCTAATGGTGAAAACCAATTTGAAAACGGAGTTGAAATCAATTCACAAACTCAATTTGAAGGAAAATCCACGTTCTTGAAGAAGCCTAAAATATTCGGATCCGAAACCCCGACTCGAAAATGAAATATCTCTTGAAAAACATATTACACATGCTTAGATAAGTTCAAATATGAAATTTCATCAAAAACGGAGTTAAGATCGACCTTGAAATTCTCAATTTGTCAAACTTTAACTTTACCGGGAAGGTCCAAATTGTACGCGGTTAATATGATGAAAATAATCGATGAATCAATAATTTTATGTTAAAATCAGTTTACCCATAACATAAAGATCGTAAATATACCTTTTTCATCAAAAAGGGAGTCCAAATCGATAAAACCCCAATTTTTCCCAAGAGATTTACGAATAGGGACCAGATAAAGAAATTATGAGAAAATGTCGAATTGAAGATTGAATACTAACCCTCATAATAATTCAAGAAGAAACCCGCAAGAATCACTTCATTCCGATCTCTAGAACTCCCGATATGCTCAAAATACCAAATGAACACAGTCTGAGATTTTTATAACAGTACATGACTGTTATGCACCAGAAAAACAGCAGTTAATCTTTCACTAAAAAGGCCGTAATTTCCTCATACGATAGTGAAATGACCCGATCCTTTTTTTTAAATGTCTTAAATAATGATACGGACCTGCTCGTTCAATCGGAGCTCAATTTCATGCTCGTTTGCCTAGTCAAATATCATTTCTACTCGGTAAACAATTATTTCTTATTTGCAACAAAAGTCCAATCTCGGGTTAGCGAAAATGCACCAAAATTTGCAGATAAGTCCTATAATTCATGCTCAAAATTTCAGAACCTTCGGAATAATTTTTTGACCTTTAAAACTAATAATGAACCCTTTAGTTGCCACAATTTGCTGAAATAGTGTCAAAGCATCCAAGAAG
>NC_064290.1:7655728-7680302 GCF_019186545.1 Solanum stenotomum | reverse complement strand
TATTTAAAAATATAACTTTTTTCTTATTTAGCTTAAAAATAGAACTTTCCTCTTAAGTTTATTAAAGAGAAGAAAATTTATGAGAAATCAAAATAAAATAAACATAAGAATTAGTCAAATAAATTCATAAATAAAAATTATATTTATATAGTATAATTTTTTAATAGAAAAATATGTATAATTATCATAAAAATAAGGAGTAGTAAATATTATTATACATGGTATTAAAAAAAATGTAAATATACATAAATGTAAAAAATGATATATAAAAAAGAATTAAAGGGACATATTTGTCATTTACCTATTCTATCTCGGGATAAGTTATCCCGGGATTACTATACCACCCATGGGGAGGGATAACTTATCCCGTTACTAATTATTAATCCCGGGATAAGTTATCCCGAACTTGCCAACCAAACAACATAATTTTTTTTTATCCCATCACTATTTCCTTATCCCATCACTATTATTTCTAATCCCTCACACCAAACGAGCCCTTAAAAACTCAAACTTTCCAAAAACTCAACTTTTCATCAATTTTCCTCCAAACCAACTTCGAAAATACAACAATTAGGACTCGGGGCAACTATCGGGAGGGGTAAAACGGTCATTTTATGAAAATTTCCAAAAATGACCTTTAGGGTCATTACATTATTCACCACTAAAAATCATGTTCGTCCTCGAACATAAAGCAAAAGAAGGCAAAAATACTCGACGCTATCAACCCCGAGGTGAAATTTCTGAACTCAATAATTACTACTCCAAACGAACCCATTCTTAAACCTTATCCCAAAGATCCATAAAAAGGATTCCCAAATCAATCTTGACAACTTAACCCTCAAAGGGTTATTTCAAACCACCGACTAACTTAAAGACTGAATCTGAATTTAAGATCTCAAAACCATAACATATTTACCATGACAAACCCCTAATCATGTAACCACGAGAGAAATTTCGGAATCAATAACCACAGAAAAATCAAGGATGAACCTAAATCAGTCACCAAGCTCTCACAACACACGAACTATCACCGACTCTAGAAAAAATTCCATTCTCATTACCACATTTCCATAAGTCTGAGTCATACTAATCTGATGCATATCCATCGAGCACCCATCTTGGAATAATCACGCTTATCTAACCCACAGATAGAAATGATCAAGTATCCAACTGATGATCGACCCATCCAAGCATATAAAACCTTTAAGGATTCCACCAAAACACTGAAGTAGGATCTGTAATTGTAGACAACTCCAGCAACGGAAGAACTAGGCCCACGGGCCACCTAAGCATCAAACCACACCTAGCTGAACCATGCATACAGGGGCAAGATAAATACCAAAATAGCCAAAAACTGTAGCCACATACGGTAGCCTCTCTATACCTTTCCAAAAGCAAGATGACACTTGTAGAACTTCCGGAAACCTTCCACCACCCCAATACCACATCGAACCCACTATCTCTGAATCGGCCCACCCACACAAGTATTCTATTCTGCCAAGAGAGTATGAATGGGTCCATCCGATTCACCACTAGGCATCCAACCACAAAAGTAAAAACACGTCTGAACAGAGACAGAGAATCATAATCCAAAATCATGTCTGAAATGAAGTAGGTGGTCACATAAGAATATACAAAATCGAAATTGAACAACCCAAGATATTCCTTCTACGATGTCCATAACACACCTTCCCATTCGTCTGACTTCACAATCAGCCAGTCCGGCCTCATAACAATCATAGACATACTTAATTTATCCATTTTCTCATACTCTTTACAATAATCCATTAAAGCCAACAATATCAATACTACCGAAACATCATAGTCACACCAGCCAGTTACTTTACCCTCAGACGGCCACTAGTATCTAGTCATTCTTAGAAACACATCGTTGCTTCCAAAATTTTGAATTATAGTCCTTCCTCCTTCCATTGAAGCATTCCACGATCGATATGGGTCTCACCCAATCGCTAATAATCCAAGTTCTAAATGTCATAGTACCTTTTCATTGAGATAAAACTATTGAATCACGACCAATATCGATTACACGCGATCCTTTACTTACCCAGCTTCAACTATTATTCAAACCATCATATATCTCATGCCGAAACTTGAAGCAGTTCTTGGTCACTCCAATAATTCCGTATACTATGAGCACACAACCTCTATTTACCATCAAGGATCTATGTAACGCATTACAACAGTCTGGATAATTCCTTAAATAGAGTTATCAACCCAGTTCAAAATCCTCAATAACCATGTAGAGCTATAAGTCCTTTCGATTGGACACTCGTAAGCCACCTACCATAAGCTGAACAATTCAAACCAATTCAAAAACTGCAGAATTCCTCATACATCAACGTTTACCACCAACACCAATACCAAGTGTTCAGAAAGTAGCTGATAACACATCATACATTTGTGCTGAACCAGTCCACCTTGCATTGTCATATCTAACATAAAAGCAGAAATTTACACAATCCTCAACTTCAAACTAAGGATCTACACGTGATGTCTTATTCCTTCACATCTCTTAACTTATATCCATCGCGCAAGACTCTTGTTCTTCCCGTAAATCATTTATCATTATAGTTTCTTGGCCAAACATCCACCGCATATTACCTTTTACCTTAAGTCAAACTTCTCAAATGAAACTTCATCGAACTCTTCTACAATCACAAGTATTTAACTGCTACAACTCAAACCATGCAAAAGTCCTTCCAATGGCTAAAAAGTTGATACAACCAATCATCTCTTACCTTGCCAACCCACATCTTGACAAAACCAACCCGATTCCTTTTTAATCGTACCTTCTCGCTAAAATCCTTAATTGTCTTTACACGATTATACTTGTTAAAACTTTCTTCAGCCATGGCTTCTTGTTGCCCATTAAAAATGATGTTTGCGGGATACATAGCGTTGTGCACGGAATACATTAGGTTTGATACATTCTACATAGCGGAATACATAGCGTTATGCACGGGATACATGCGGGATGCATAGCGTTGTGCATGGGATACATAGGTAAATAAGGGATTTTTGAAATTTTTGAAATAAGTAGGGATAAATGGATATTAAGGTAAGTAAATGAGTGTAGTTAAGTAATTTGTCCATAAAATAATAAAGAGAATGAGAGGAATTTGGGCCTTTTGGGCCTATTGCTGCCCAGAAACATTGGGCCCAAAGTTGCTGATTTTTTGGGCTTTGGCTCAATTCTGATTTTTATATACAAATTGTATATTGTCCGTATATTAGTGTATATAACTCAGTTTTTAACTCCCGAGAGCTGTAATTCTGCTCCCTTTTCGCTGTAATTCTGCCTTTCAATCTGTATCACGTATACCAAATATATACGGGATGTATATTGGCCTGTGTATCAGTGTATACTAAGGCTGGCAAACGGACAGGACCGGATCAACAGGACCAGTTTTATCGGAACCGATCCTCGTTACCGGAACCGGGTCTTATCGAAACCGGTTTTACCAGAAATTTCCAAAGGTTTCGTCCAATCCCTTAGTTACCGGATTGGAACCGGTTTGGACTGAAACCGGAACCGGTTCTTACCGGATCATTGTGTACCGATAACTTTTTTATATTTTTTTATTAACTTTAATTATTATATAATATTATATTATTAATTAATAAAATTATATTATTAAAAAACTTCAATTTAAAACTTTAAAATTTAAAGTTACTTTAAAGTTTCAATTGAATTTAAGTTTAAACTTTAAACTTTAAAGTTTAAAATTGACTTTAAATTTTAAAGTTTATAACTTTATATTGAATTTAAAGTTTAAAATTGACTTTAAAGTTTAAAGTTTAAAGTTTATATTGAATTTAAAGTTCAAACCTTAAAATTCAATTTTATATTAAAGTTTAAACTTTAAACTAATATTAAAATAGTTGAAAATTAAATTTCTAAAATGACTTGGATTAAATATAAGAGACTATTTTAAAAGAAAATCAAGGCAAATAGCCGTATATTTATTCAAATAAATAAATTGTACAATACAAATATTAGAAAGAGACAAAGAGTACATAATCTAGGTATTGAATATTAATTATTGTACTAACAATTGAAACTCTTTTTAAAATCTTTTCGTAACTTTTGTATCATTTCAAAAGAAATATTTTTTGGAACTTGTATTTGTCGTTCTTCTTCCATTGCTTCCATATCATCATCATTATTATCACCAAATATTTCATCTATTTCGTCTTCTATTTGGCTATTTAATTGTGGTAGTCCGGTATTTCTTCTTTCGGCATTGACCCAATCTCGAAACAACACCGATATTTCCAAACTATCATTTGCTAATGAATATCGATGATCTCCAATCATAAATCTCGCCACACTAAAGGCTTGCTCCGAAGCAACCGATGATGCTTGAATCGCTAGCACATCTCGAACAATCCTAGCAAGGGTCGGAAATTGATTTTCACGATTCTTCCACCATACTAATATTGGAGATTGAAGTTGTCCTTCTTCATGCCTAATCTTTTCCCGTGCTTGATTGAAATATAAATCAAAATCATTATTAGTAGATGATTCAAGCTCAAAATAATCATCCGTATCATCGCTTCTAGGTTTACAAGATGGAGGTTCAACTATTGGAATATTTTTTTCCATAGATTTATATGTATTATATAACTCTCTAGCTTTTATATATATACTACTTTTACAATCTTCAACACTAGGAGTTTCATCATCTTTAATTTCTAAATTTGCATAAATCTTTTCAACCATTCTTTCAACACCTTTTAATTTGTAATTTGGGTTGAAAGTAGTAGCAGTCAAAGAGATTTGAGGAATAGGGAAAAAATATTTTTTGAATTTTTCAATCATAAAAGCAAGGGAATTTTCAAATCGATCTTTTCCTTTATATTTTGCAAATTCAGAAGAAATAGCACAAATATTTACTAAAACAGAAGAAATAGTTGGATAATATTGACCAGAAGCAGCATTTGTTGCTTTATAAAAAACACTTAAAAATTCAATAAGTTCTTTTGTATTTTCCCAATCTTCATAGCCAATTCTCAAATCCGGGTCCGTATTATGAGCATTAAAAACTAATTGTATCGGCTCTTGATAAATATAAGCAACTTGAAGCATTTCAAATAAAGAATTCCATCTAGTGCATACTTCTTTTGGAACTTTTTTATATTCAAGTCCACATTCTTTACAACAATTTTTAAATTCTGTAATTCTAGCTTTTATTTCAGCTTTAAAAATTCAATTACAAGCAAGTCTAATTTTTTCACAAGAAATTCCAAATTGAGAAATACCATCTTTTACTATCAAATTATACACATGTGCGGCACACTTAATATGAAAAGAATCATTATCAATTGGACAAAGTCTACATTTTAAATAATCAATTGCTTTTAAATTATTAGAAGCATTATCTAAAGTGACACTCATTATTTTATCACATATTCCATAAAATTGTAAAATAGAGCCTATTTTTGTTGCTATATAAGCACCGGTTTTAGTTTCTTCAACATATTTATATCCTAATATTTGTTTTTGCATGTTCCATTCATGGTCAATCCAACGGACAGTAATTGTAAAATAATCATTATCATTAGGACTACGTCCCATATCAGAAGTAATAGATAATCTACCATCATAATAAACAAATAAACAACGAAGAAAATGACAATATTCTTTTTGATATTTAAAAAGATCACTTTTAATTGTACTTCTTGGAATACCTTCATAATCTGGGTTATACAATTCCCGAATATACTGAATAAAACCAGAATGTGAAGAAAATGAAAAAGGCAAACCACAAACAACAACCATTTTAGTTAATTCTCTACGATCTTATTTTTTACTATATGTGCGGTGTGTGCTTCGACTAGCCGGGTTAGTCATATTTAACACACTTTGAACCATATTAGAAACTCCAACTCCCATAGAATTTTCAGGTTGAGGTATTCCATTTCTATTAGCCTTTTCTATATCATCTAGGCAAGCAAATTCTTTATTACACTTTCTCAAATGTGTTCTTAGTCGTCCTGTTCCCCCTTGTGTACCCGTAGTTACATGTTTCATGATCAATATACATTTTGTGCAATTAACAGTAGTTTTTTCCTCATTTTGTACCAAAAATTTCCATACTAAAGATCTTTTAACACGTACAGCGGTCTTTGAAAAAGTAGGTAAAGAGGGGACTTCATCTTGTTCCGGTAATTCGGTAGCCGGACTAGTAGGGGTAGGGGTCTCATCATCTTCCTCATTTATTTCTAGTTCCTCATCTAATTCTTCCTCAAAATTAGTAAAACATCTATTTAAAGTTTCATGATCTACTTCATTTTCGGAATTAAATTCAATAGGTCGTGAGTCTCGTGTAAAAGAAGTTTCATCAATATGAGTATAATCATTAGTATTAATTTTAAATCTATGAGGTGGCAAATTTTTAGAATTAGAACTACTTCATCCTCCCCTATTATTTTTTCTTTCCGACATTGGTCTTTTACCACTATATTTTTCAAAATTCATGTTCAAGTTTAAAATAATTAATATTATGAAAAACAAGCAAAGATAATAACAAAAAAATAAAATAACTTAATTAATAAACAAATAAAAAATTAAAGTTGGAATGAATGTACCGAACGTCTACGTAAAAGTAGACGTATAACCAAAGCCGGAATTGAGAAATGCCAATTGAAGCTTCCGATTTACTTCAAATAAATCTCCGAAATTCGAACTCCAAGTCAATATCACAACATAATAATTATAAATTTATGAGAGATTGAAAATTAGGAGATTTTATAAGATATTAATGAAATAGTTTGTGAATTTGTGATTTAAATGAAAAAATATGAGTATATTTATAGTGTTAAGGGGTAGAGAGGGGTGGGGGGCTGTTTGGAGCCGTTTTGGGCCCCAGCCCCAACGGCTTAAAGGGCCCAACGGCTCTTAACGTTCAAATTTAAAAATAAAAAATAAAATAAATAAATTAATTAAATTGACCGTTGAACCGGACCGGAACCGGTTCTTACCGAACCGGATCAATCGAATAAAAATCCGGGTTCCATTTCGGTACCGATTCCGGTACCTATAAGACCGGTTCCTTACCGATTCAACCGGTACCGGTCTTACCGATACGGGAACCGGACTAGGCGGACAAAAATCGGTCTGTTTGCCAGCCTTAGTGTATACTGTTGTATACGACCTATTTTTGGCACTAAAGATCTGCATTTTCTGTTTTCCAGCCCTGTGCTTCTGTTTTATGTGTCTGGCTGACTCGAATGATAAGGAAGAAATAAATTAAGCCTTTATGGCTCAACTCGAGAATGCTAGGAGGAGAAGTTCACCATGGACTCAGAAGAGATTCACATTCACACAAAGAGAAAGAAAAGAATTAGAGATTAGTATTAGAAGTAAGAAAACAAATGAACGTAATTAAATTCAAATAAAAGTAACTTAAGCATTTTAAGATCCAAAAATAAAATCAAAAGCCACTGTTAGGCCCATGTGACAAGATTTTAAGAATGTGCAAATGAGATAACTGTATCTCAACAGTCAAACAATTAAAACTTTAGCAGTGCCAAGAGAACTTGACAAATGAGAAATCTAAATCATGGATGGAAAACTAGATATTAGCCTAATATGAATTATCCAAAACCTAGGCGTGACAACTTTCCTGGACACGTACATATACAAAATTAAAATTAAAATTTAAGGAAGCATATATGGATGTAATAAGAGCAATTAGTCTATAACTTGACATGAGGCATTATACATTAAGTGTATGAACTAAATATGAAATTCTAAACATTTTATGGTGAAGACACATTCTAAACGGTTTATAAAGACCAAAGATCAAAGTAACATGATTTTAAAGTAATAGCCATACCATTTCAATGATACTCTTACCCAAATCTAGCAAATCTTTACGGACAAAAATATATACTACAGATACATATACTAAAAAAAAATCAAACCTTTGACAAGACAAAATTCAAAGGACTTTAGAGAAATTGAAAATGTGAGAAGGCCACAATTCTGAAAGGACAAACAAGGGCCATAACAAGCTAAAATAAACAAAAAAAAAAACAAGCAGAGCAGTCCTACAATATACAACTATGAAGGCCCCAAAAAAATAGAAGCAGTTGTGTACTCAATCAGCAAAACCAGTCTCGACATGATCCGAATCAAAATTATTTATCATTGAGATTGAATGCACTCTAAACAGAGAATAAGGACTTAACTCACAACCATGGCTCGAACGAGATTCAACTAGACTCAAACACAAGGAAGCAAGCTCACAGCATTCGCATACGGATTCAAAACGAAGAGTAACAAGACAAACTCGAATATAGAAAAACAAAGAAGTGACAAGCTTAATCGTATAATAACCCCTTTTAGTCAACATTAAGACTAGATAAAGGTGTATATAGCACATGAGAATACAAGAATTCCATCACTAGTAACAACATCCAAACAAGAACAATGATTTCCTAATCTCATAAATATCGCACCGAAATAGAGGAGTAGAAGAGGTGAAGAGGTTACCTTTTCCGGGCAGTGAACAGAGACGGGATGAACAAGGAGTAACGACTTTACCACCAACTTTGAATTTCAGGAAACTACTATGAATACTCCCAGCTCACGAACGGGGGAAGAACGTGTATATATTTAAGATGTATCTCTTATATGACTATTGCAGCTTTAATAGTTTTTTTTTTTCTATAAATTCTTGCCCAAAAAAAATTCTCCCCCCTAATGGAGAAGAAGAGATGTTTATATAAAGGAAAATCTAGGATTTACAATTTTTGGGGGTAAAGGGGGAAAATTCGGATAGGAGCAGGGTCAGAAACGAAATTCTCCCTTGATTTCGAAATTCAAAATCCTTTACCAGGGAGCAGCTGGGTTTGGTATGAGATTTCGTCCAAAATTCCAGAAAATCCGAACGAGGAGCAGGGTGGGCGGTTGTTGCAGATAAAGCTGTTGTTTGTTGACATTTCGAACTGTCGTTGCCTTGACATTTTTGGGTTTGTGTCTGGGGAAGAGGAAGACGCTGGCAGGGGGCTGTTCTGGTACTGTAAGGCTGTTGTTTATTGTATCATAGCGTTGGAATTCGAAGGTAAAGGGGATGAGGTCTGCTGGTACTGCTGCTGTAACGTTGGAGTAGTTCTTGTGATGTTGTCGGTTTGCTGGAGTTGGTGTATTGAAGGGAATGGGCTGCTTGTATTGTATGTATTGTTTGGAAAGGAATTTGGGCCAAGTCTTGGCTAAAAAAAAAAAATTATACAAAATTGGGGGCAAAAATGTGGCCAATTGAATTACAATTGTAACCAACTTGAATTTTATAATTTAGCCTTATTGAGTTATTTTAGAGAATTCGGCTAGATTTTATATAGGATAAATTAATTAATAAGCTTCTTAATCTTAACGAAATAAAATAATTAATTTAATTAAAAACTAATTAATTTAAAAATATAAACTATTACTTAAACCATACTAATTGAGAAAATATTTAACTAAAACTAAAATCTTTCTGAGACGATTTTCGAATATTCATAAAATATACTAATTATATACAAAATTATATAAGTGACATTATTATCTAAAAATTATAAAAGGTGACAAACTATTTAAAATAACTTGCAAACTATATTTTTTTCTTTTGAAAATTTCTAAAACTAATTATTTTAAATTGTTTGAAATTGAAGAAGCTCGATAATTAATCTATATGCGGAGGCCCAAAATTGGGTGTCAACACATATAATATAGTATACCAACACTAAAAAAATAGTATGCACAAGAACATGAAGTAAACCTGCAAATGGGTAAAGCAAGATCAACACAGTATTCTAACTAAAAAAAAAGAAACCACATTTTTATAAAATAAGAAAATTGCTTCTGCCTTAAAATAAAATACACGCAAATATAAGGCTACAAATTTCTTACTACATGAGAAATATTTTTATGACAAGAATGAGATTAAACCACGATTACTTGACAATATCACGCGGTAAATACTAAATATTTAGAAGAAAACTTATGCTTATAATTCCACTAATTACAGATTAGGGAAGGAGTTTAAAGTCTATATATGTTCATATATATATGAGAACCAAACTACAGGGAAAGCCTACACACATAGTTTTATTTACATTTTTTTAAAAAAAACATGTCATCTCCGTAACATTTCCAACTAAACAAGAACAATATTCATCTCCTTTAAAACCACTTTTAAATAGGAATATATGAACTGAAAATTGCTTATCACATAGAGATACAAATAAACGCCAAACTTGGAACCAAAAACAGATTACCTATCATCATCTGATTCCAAACGAAATCATTTTTTTTTATTCGAAGTAGCTAAAATGTGAAAAAGATATGAACTCAATTATCTCCAGGCCTCAAACTAAATCAAAAACACATTTTTAAAACATCACTTTCATGATAGCTAAACAAATGAAAATTATTCTTGACACATGATTTTTCTTATAATAGGAATAACATTTACACAGAAACAACAATAGAAGTAAAAGTAATGGGACGAAGATCACCTGTTGCGGGGCAGTGAACAGGGAACGACGAGCTTTGGACAGTGATTCTTCTACCACAAGATTCAAATACTAATAATAACAAGCCAAGAAGTTCAAGACCAACTATGAACAGAGATTTCCTCGGAACCTAGGATTAGAGAATCGCTTGAAATTTTTCAATTGTAAAACGACTATTGCTTCCAAACTAAACTCCAAAATCGTGTCTGTATTTTTCGTATGTGACCTCAAAATCTAATCTTCAAAACCTCCTCCTAATCACTAAGGGTAGAGGGTTATTTATAGGGGAAGTTGGGGTGATTTAGGGGGAATCCGTTGAAAAATTCAAACAAAAATTTGAATTTCTTCTGCTACTTTCGAAGCAACAGTAAAGGGGATGGGAAAAAGCTGAATTTCGCGAAAAAGGGAAAAGGGGACGACGATGTGACCAGTTAGGCCGCTATGATTGTGGGTTTTGCAGATGATCGCGTACGGATTTGGTTTCTGATCGCGTGTGATTCTGGGTTTGCAGCGCGATTTGCTCGCTGGATCTCGATTGTCATGTGAAGCATAGGAAGAAGACGAGTATGGGGTTGTTTGGGTCGGGTCGCGTACTGCTGGAGAAGAAGACGCAGAGGGGTCCATTTTGGGTCATTGTACGTGTATGTTGTATGTCTGTGTTGCTGGTTGTAATATGTTTGGGCCTGGGTTAATGGAGGCTGCTAATTGGGAGGAAAACAGGGAAATTGGGCTTTTGGAGAGGGCTGTAAAAGGCCCAAAATTGGCCTGAAAGAGAGTTTAAAAAGTGGAGTGAAATGGCTAGACTTGAATTTAAGACTTGGCCAATTGAATTTCACTTATAGCCATTCAAAATTAAGAGCTTAGCCGATTTGATTAAATTAGTAAATTCGACTAATAATTAAATAGGATGAATTTAATATAATTAATTAATGAGCTCCTTAATCTTAACAAAATAAAATAATTAACTCAAATATGAACTAAATAATTTAAAATATAAACTATTATATAACTAAACTAATTAACCAAATATTTAATTAAAACAAAATCTTTTTGAGACATTTTTGAATATTCATAAAATATACTAATTATATACATAGTTATGTGAAACATATATATTATCTAAAAATTATAAAAAGTGACAAGAATATTTAAATTAACTTGCGAACTATATTTTGAATTTTATAAAGTCGGTTATTTCAAATTGTTTTAAAATTTAAGAAACTCGATGATTAATTTATATTGTGGAGGTTCAAAATTGGGTGTCAACATATAATTTTCTAAAATAAAAGAATTTATTTATCTATCCTCCTTCTAAAACATCATAATTTATTATTATACCTTCTATTTTTACAATTTTCCTAAAATAAAATATTATATGTATCTCTCCTCCTTATTAACATAAACTATTCTTCTTCATGTTAATTTTTCTATCCATCAATCTCATTTAATTTATTGCCATAAAAAAAATTGTAGAAAACTGAAAGTATTTTTTTATTTTATCATTGATATTATTAATTAATTTTACTGAAACCCACCCTTCTTTTACCTTCTCTCATATTTTATTTATTAATTAAAAAATAAAACAATTATTAATTTTTGATAGTTCTCAATGGAATTTATTTTTTATTAATTGAATTTACTAAATAAACATTATAATTTCAAATTGGTTACAAACAGTTTTACCTTTTCTTCCTTCTATATATATATATATATATATATATATATATTTATATTTAAATAAAATTCTCATATTTATGTAATTTCGTATTTTCTATCAAACTCATTTACACGTTTTTTTTAAAAATAAAAATAAAATCTACACTTCATTTCTTTTGAGTTGCAAGAGTTTGGATTTTCTTGTGACAGGAATGGAGGAGATTGTTGTGCTAATTTTTTTCAAGGAAGGTGTATTTGTAGTCTTTCTTATTCTTTCTTTCCATAATTTATTGTGAATTTAACCTTATGAAGACTTCATATATTTTATTAAGCTATTTGAAAGTGAATCAAGAATTTGAAACACTTGCAAGAATTATGAGGTACTTAATTTTATTTCTCAAAATGAGGCAAAATGAAGCGTATACGTTGATGGACATTCACTATTTGAAAATAACAATATAATTGTTGTAGTTTTAATTTGGTTATCTGTTGTTGCTATCTTTTCAAATGTCATATTCTAATGACATAATATAAGTCTTGAGATAGAAATTAGCATTTAAGTCGCGAGAAAAAAAAGTTAGATCGATAAATATAAATATAAATACTTTAATTATTTTATATAAATGTACATCTCACTCTTTGATCTCATTTAAGAGTATCTAAATTTATTATCAAAAATATGTAAACAATGATTAGTTTGTAGCAAATATTGAAGACATGAAGACAATATATCGATAAACATGTGAGTATATTAGTTGTTTTATAGATTTTTTTTTAATGTAAACATTAATGGTATTTATTTTCATTGCTCTAATAACATTTTATTATTATATAATCCCTAAAATAATTAATAGTCACTATACATTATTTGATATTTCATATTGTAGTCCTATAAATTGGCTTGTGAAAGTGAATGTCAACAAGAACTTAGAAGATTATACAAAGAATTCATAAATTTATTCTTTTAGTTTTTAACAATAAAGGTTATAGCAATGATTTTGTATATACATCTTCCTTTTATATTAAGAAAAATATTTAAGGACATAAATTAAACTATATTTTTCACTAGCTATTTCCCTTTTGGTTATTCCCAAGTTATTTTTAAAAGTAAAGATAGTCATTATTTAAAAGAGTTTGGAAAAATGTAAAACCTTAGGGGAAGGACAAATATGGAAAAAATTTCAAACATTTATCTTGAACGTTGAACAATTTAATTATTTTAAACAATGAAAAAATGTCTAAAAATTCATTTTATATAAAATAGAAGGAATAATATTGATAAAATTATGTGTATTAATCTTTTATAACCGCGTGAAGCGCGGACAAGTTTACTAGTTATTGAAAAAAAAAGGAAAGACATGTTTTTTTTTCTCCTCATGATGAAGAGAATTTTGTAGATAGCTTGAGTTAATTAAACTGATCCCATGCATGTTGTATAGTACAGTAAGCAAGTCTTATTTCATTTAGCAATAAGCTCTATATAATATACGTAACAATATATTATAAATGACTAGAAATTAACTAAAAATTACTGTAATCTTAAGGTAACAATAAAGAGAAAAGACATTGCCTAAATTTTTTAGGAAATAAATAGTTTAGAATTTATTTGTCCTAGGAATAGATTTTATAATCCTAGTTTAATTTGATTTGTTAGCTAGTATATATTATAAATAAGAATGTGTTATTACATATATTTTCATGGATGAGAAGCGCCAATCATTTAGTCGGAGGAGAAAGTTTCATGAAGAGAAAGATATTGACTCTATTAATGATCGTAATGAGCATTTCAATAAAAAGATTGAGCGTGCCTTTGGAAAATACACCTTGGAGATCAAGAATAACCTTCTGTAAGAACTCAGCAGAAATTGTATGTTATTTCTGCATTAGATTAACTAAAATTTATATTATTTTTTAAAAATAATAGTATAGATCATAGATAATCTTTTGACACAATGTTTCTGAGTTTATAAATTTTAAATGTGTACGTGCCAAATAGTTTATTCCCAACTTCATCGATCTAAATTCTACGAAAATCACTAAATGGTTAAGTGTGATCTATCAATTATAAGGAATCTTAGTAGTTTAGTTGATTAACTACTTGAAATTTCACCTTGCTGATGAGAATTCAATTTTTCCCACTTCGTAATTCCTTCCCCCATTTTCCAAAAACATTTATCCATCCACTACTCAATTTTTATAATTAAATATTCTACCACAATCTCTAAACTGCTAGCTAACTTAATTAACCATTAAATATTGTGGAGAAATCTCTAAACTGCTAGTTAAAAAAAATTGAGCATACTTAAATGTAGCTCAGAGTAATTGAAAGTTTGAAGGGAAAACACTACATTTAAAGAATGAAGGGAAAAGAAACACTTGTCACTGGATCGACAATACGAAGGTGTTGATTATTGTTCATTTAAACCATTTAGAAAGAAACACCCAAGGAATTAAGAGACAAAATGAGTAGTTTAACAAGATTCATATATATAGTTTTAGTTTCGTTTCATAATTGGAGAATGATACATTGGAAATTAAGGAAAATACAATTCATATAAAAGCCAAATCATACAAATTAGTAGCTGTAGTTTAACAACTTTAACATCTAATGATCTAAAGCAACATTATGTATCTTGGCACTGTCGAAGTATAGCTATTAAGCTACGAGAGATTTATCATCGGCCATTACCACCACCACCACCGCTACCTGAACCACTCCCTACTCCAACACCTTGGCCAGCTCCAGCACCAACACCAACTCCGATACCAATTCCAATTCCAACTCCGATTCCTCCACCATGTCCACCTCCTCCTCCTAGTCCTCCCCTGGCTCCACCACCTACACCTCCACCAGCTCCACCTCCAACTCCACCACCTGCACCAAATCCACCACCGTTGCCTGACCCTCCTCCAAGACCGCCACCTCCTCCTCCACCACCACCGCCTCCTCCTCCTCCACCTCCAGCACCTTCTCCAACGCCACCACCTACACCACCTCCCGCTCCAAATCCTCCACCATGTCCAGAACCACCTCCGATACCTCCTCCACCACCACTACCTCCACCTCCACCAGCTCCACCACCAAGCCCTCCTCCTGCACCACCTCCTACACCTCCTCCTGCTCCAAATCCACCACCATGACCTGAACCTCCACCTACACCTCCTCCTCCACCACCACCAAATCCACCACCTCCACCTCCTCCAGCACCACCACCAACGCCACCACCAGCTCCACCACCTGCTCCTCCCCCTAGTCCTCCTCCACCTCCACCACCTAGTCCACCTCCACCACCTGCTCCTCCCCCAAGACCTCCTCCGCCACCTAGTCCACCTCCACCTCCTGCTCCTCCCCTGAGACCTCCTCCTCCTCCTCCACCTAGTCCACCTCCACCACCTGCTCCACCCCCGAGACCTCCTCCTCCACCTAGTCCACCTCCCGCTCCTCCCCCAAGACCTCCTCCTCCTCCTCCACCTAGTCCACCACCTGCTCCTCCTCCGAGACCTCCTCCTCCACCTAGTCCACCACCACCGCCTGCTCCTCCACCAAGACCTCCCCCACCACCTACTCCACCTCCTACTCCTCCCCCAAGACCTCCTCCACCACCAGCTCCGCCTCCAAAACCTCCTCCTGCACCTCCACCACGTCCACCACGCCCTCCCCATCCACCACGTCCTCCGCGTCCACCCCATCCTCCACGTCCACCACAACCTCTCCTACCAAATCGTCCACACCCATTATCATTACCCCACCTTGACTCTTCAAGCTTATCATCACCAAAAGTGATGGCACTCAATTCCAAGAAAATGCTCAAGACAAGAAGTAACCCTACAACCCACTTTTGAGAAGAAGAACCCATGATTATGATCACAAAGGTTCTAGAATATATTAGGTTACTTGTGCTCTTCCTCACTCAGATTTTATGAAGATATATATAGGCTTACTCGATCAGCCAAGTTGACAACTTTTGCATATTATTATTAATCCCTCTTCGCTTGTCAGTTGAAGCCATTAATGTCTATAATGTGTAAAGCTGCATGCATGCTTATTTGACGCGTTTGAACCGTTGGGGAACTGGCGGGGACATTAAATGAACCAATGGAATTAGTCAAAAATGGATTATATTGCTACTCCTCTCTCCTCATATATTTGGCATCGACTTTTAAATTTTAATCAAAAATTTATCCATAAAATCTTTATAATATATATATATATATATATATATATATAAGTAAATTTACATATTTAAAAGTATGTTAGAGTTACTTACTACTCCCTCTCTGTTTTAAAAAGAATGATATGATTTGATTTAAAACGGAGTTTAAGAAAATAAAAAAAAAATATAATCTTATAGTTCTAAATTAAAATGATGTCAAATGTACCAAAATGCCCTTTAATTTTATAGTTTTAAACATGTCACGTGAAAAGTTAAAGTGTTACCAAAAAAAGAAAATGATCATTTTTTTAAAACAAACTAAAAAGGAAACTAAATCATATTTTTTTAAACAAATGGAGTATAATATAAATCACAATATTTGATAATTCAAAATAATTACTATAAGACATAAAAGATTGCACAAAGGAATACTCCCGGCATTTGGCAGTGAATTGTTTTTTATTCTTTTTTTTTAGATGAACTTTGGAACATGTCGATCATAAAATTTTCAAATTCAACTTTCAGTTAACTTTCTGAATTTTCAAGAATTTGAAAAACACCAAAAGTGTTTTCAATCCAAATTATTAACAAAAATTTAAAGAAAAAAAAACTCTAAATTTTAAATATCATTTTTTTAAAAAAATAAAAATATCTTTTTTCAATACTCACGATTTTTATGACCAATTATATCCGTAGAATTATAGACGACAATCTCTAAAGTATTTATTTCTTTAGATCAAAACTTGGTCAACTCTAGCTGATCCCACAGTACTACCGCACCATATTTATATATTAATGTTGCCATTGCGTAATGGCATGGCAAATGGGCCATCCTCTTTACTACACTATACTTTACGTCTATTCTTTGCATAGAATGTTTGGATTATCAATCTTTTATGTATTTGTAAAAAATGTAAATATATTTAGACTAGATTAACTTCGAATGTTACTAATTAATTTTTCTTCAACAGGGCCTAGGAAGTTTCACGTATTTAAAATTACTCATTCCATCAAATTTGGTGTGTTCAATAGCCGCATTAAAAATAGGGATGGGCATAAATATTAGAAATTAAAAAATCAGATCAAATCAAACTAATTCGATTCTTTCATTTTGGTTTTTTTGTTTATTGTTTCAGTGTTAGTATTATTTTTTTAAAATTTGATTCTTCAGTTCGATGTTCGATTAAGAGTCTTAAAACTTCGGTGCATCATAGAGCTGAACTTTTATGGAGTAATTTTTTTCTAAGAAAAACTAAAAATTATATATATATATATATTTATGGACATTTTCTTAACTAAAAATAAAAGTCAATTAGCAATTAAATCATTCATAAACAAATCAAAGTAGTAACAAATTTAAAATTTAAATAATTAACTTCAATTATTAATTTTCAAGAGAACTCAAATGTATTTTAATTTTATCGATGCCGACGTATCATGTCATGTAAAGGAACCTATAGTACGTAGTTGGAGGCACAATGTTCTCAGGGGCGTATCTAGAAGAGGTACCCTGGGTTCACGTGAACCCATGCTCCCCTTTTTAGGTCATATATAGTAGTGTTATATTTTTTAAAAAATATTTAAATATAGATATGTGAACCCACATTCAAAGTATCATATAATAATACAATGATGATTAGGTGCACCTCCCTCTCTAAGTGATGATATAGATTTAAATCTTATATCTATCCTGTCTTTTTGAGTAACACCTAGTGGTTATCGGTTACACTTTTGGCGTTTCAACTAATTTTTCTTTGTTTTTTTTCCTTTAATCTTTCAAAATGTTCAAGTGTGTTATATTGAAAATTCCTAAAAAAATTAGCACGGTAAAATTTTTATATAATTAAATCAAATGTGTATATTAAAATTTAAAATTAGTATTATAAATTTTGGACCTATAATTTTTAAAATTTAATGGTTCATATTAAGAACCTAAAAGACAAACCGATCAAATTTATATTTAAGATGCATTTTTTCATAATCGTGCACCCATCTTACGGAAAATCCTGAATACGCCCGTTCTTGACAAAGACAAATATGATCTTTTAAGCACAGTAAATGTTCTATGGTGAGACACATCATCACTTGACATTTAATTTTTTTAAGTGTCTTATACTTTAATTTTATCCTCATTTTATTTTTCATTCGCACCGAAAAAATACTTTCAAAACATCAAATCAAATCGAATGAAGTACAAAAAATAAAACATAATCGAATTAGTTCGATTCAGTATTTGGTGCATACTTTTTCAAAATTGAACTAAAATTCGATAAAATCGAACCAAACGCTCACTCCTAATTAAAAGGTATATAAGTATTGATGCCAATTTTATTCTATTTTAATTTATATGTCTTATTTTTCTTATTTATCCACTAAACAATAATTTTATTTTTTATTAGTATACATGTGTTTCAATTTTTTTGGTTATTCAGAATATGTGAGTCATACTAACTAATGTTGGGTGTGAATTCGAACATAGAATTTGTAATCTTTTGAAATAAAATTTATATATTTATAAACTATATAAAAACATACAATACACCACGATAGTTAAAAATTCAAAATGTTTAGAAGACATTTGAAAAAACTATGGTTAAAGAAAAAACTCTTGATTGTCCAAATAATTACTAAGACAAGCACATTGAAACAGTGTAACTCTTTGGTTCAAATATCCTACAAGTCATTTTAAGATCACAAGATTTAAAAATAATCTAGTACATTATTACACTATAGATTAAAATCACAAAATCCAATAAACTCAATTATCAACTTAAACTTTATGTTCCATTAAAACTAAAACATATAAATTGAAACGATCAGTACATCGTTTAAATGTGAGTAAGTAAATAAAGTTGACTTGTTGAAAGAGTTGCATATTAATTGTTTTAGATAAAAGTAGGTCTCAACTCCTAAGATACTTTTTTGATAATATGATAGAGGAGAATTTATTGACTAGGGTACATAAAATATCCTTTCCAAGTAGTGTATTTAATAAGATGATCTATATTAGAAAGTAGTGACTATGGTCCATAACAAGCATTTTTGTGCTTTAATTACAAGAAGTGACGCCTCTTTAATTAATAACATCCATATGGCATCACATATATCCCAATCAATACATAGATTTCTATTTCTGTCGTACAAAAATCTTTAATTTATTATTTCTACGTTGTTAAAGAGTCAGCTAAGTCTAGTTTACGATAGTTTAAATAAACACGTTGATAATAAGAAAATGGAGCCCTTGGATTCAAATTGTTACCTCAGAGACTCTAAAGTACTTAATGATAAGACGAAAACAAGATCGATCGTAGAATCAAAATGAGTCGTTTAACAAGATTCATATATATAGTTTCTTTTCATAATTGGAGGATGATATATTGGAAATTAAGGAAAATACAATGCATATGAAAGTCAAATCTGAACTAATGCATATGAAAGTCAAATCATACAAGCTCATTTGTTTAATTGTAGTTGTAGCTTAACAACTTTAAAGTCTAAAACAACATTATGTATCTTGACACTGCCGAAGTGTAGTTATTAGGCTACGAGATATTTAAATCATCGGCCATTGCCACCGCTACCGGACCCACTCCCAACTCCAATACCTTTGCCAGCTCCAGTACCAACACCAACTCCTATACCAATTCCGATTCCAACTCCGATTCCTCCACCATGTCCACCTCCTATTCCTTTTCCTCCACCTAATCCTCCCCCTGCCCCACCACCTACGCCTCCACCTGCACCAAAACCACCACCGTGACCTGATCCTCCTCCTACTCCACCTCCACCACCACCTCCAAATCCGCCTCCTCCTCCTACTCCTCCACCAGCTCCGCCTCCAGCTCCACCACCAGCACCAAATCCACCACCATGGCCTGAACCTCCTCCAAGACCACCACCACCTCCTCCACCACCACCACCACCTCCTCCACCTCCGCCTCCAGCACCTCCTCCAACGCCACCACCTACACCACCTCCGGCTCCAAAACCTCCACCATGTCCAGAACCACCTCCGATACTTCCACCACCACCACTACCTCCACCTCCACCAGCTCCACCACCAAGCCCTTCTCCTACACCTCCTCCTGCTCCAAATCCACCACCATGACCTGACCCTCCACCTACACCTCCTCCTCCTCCACCACCAAAGCCACCACCTCCACCAACACCTCCTCCAGTTCCTGCACCACCACCAACGCCGCCACCAGCTCCACCACCAGCACCACCACCTGCTCCTCCCCCTAGTCCTCTTCCACCAAGACCTCCCCCACCACCTACTCCACCTCCTCCTCCTCCTCCAAGACCTCCTCTTCCACCAGCTCCACCTCCAAAACCTCCTCTTGCACCTCCACCACGTCCACCATGTCCTCCGCGTCCACCCCATCCTCCACGTCCACCACAACCTCTCCTACCAAATCTTCCGCAGCCATTATCATTACCCCACCTTGACTCTTCAAGCTTATCATCACCAAAAGTGATGGCACTCAATTCCAAGAAAATGCTCAAGACAAGAAGTAACCCTACAACCCACTTTTGAGAAGAAGGACCCATGATTATGATCACAAAGGTTCTAGAATATATTAGGTTACTTGTGCTCTTCCTCACTCAGATTTTATGAAGATATATATAGGCTTACTCGATCAGCCAAGTTGACAACTTTTGCATATTATTATCAGTCCCAACTCACAAGTCTATTGAAGCCATTAATGTCTACAATGTGAATAGCTGCATGCATGCTTATTTGACGCGTTTGAACCGTTGGGGAACTGGCGGGAACATTAAATGAACCAATGGAATTAGTCAAAAATGGATTATATTGCTACTCCTCTCTCCTCATATATTTGGCATCGTACTTTTAAATTTTAATCAAAAATTTATCCATAAAATCTTTATAATATATATATATATAGTAAATTTACATATTTAAAAGTATGTTAGAAGTACTTACTACTCCTTCCGTTTCAAAAAGAATGTTATGGTTTAATTTGAAATAGAGTTTAAGACAACAAAAAGAAAAAAATTAATCTTGTGGTTCTAAATTAAAGTTATGTCAAATGTACCAAAATGTCATTCAGTCTTGTGATCTTAAACATGTCACGTGGAAAGCTAAAGTTAAAATGATGCAAAAAAAAAATCATTCTTTTTTAAACAGACTAAAAAAAAAATTGAGTATAATATAAATCACAATATTTGATAATTCAAAATAGTTGCTATTAAGACATATAAAAGATTGCACAAAGGAATACTCTCGGCATTTGGCCGTGAATTTTTTTACCTTTTTTTTTTTAGATGAACTTTGGAAAACACGTCTGATCATAAAATTTCCAAAATCAACTTTAAATTAAATATCTGAATTTTTAAGAATTTCAAAAAACACCAAAAATTGTTCACTCCAAATTACTAAAAAAAATTCAAAAGAAAAAACTCCAAATTTTAAATATCATTTTTTTAGAAAATAAAAATAACTTTTTTTCAATACTCACGATTTTTATGGCAACTATATCCGTAGAACTATAGACGACAATCTCTAAAGTATTTATTTCTTTAGATCGAAACTTGATCAACTCTAGCTGATCCCACAGTATTACCGACACCAACCAATTATATTAATGTTGCCATTGCGTAATTAATGGCATGGCAAATGGGCCATCCTCTTTACTACACTATACTTTATGTCTATTCTTTGCATAGAATGTTTGGATTATCAATCTTTTATGTATTTGTAAAAAATGTAAATATATTTAGACTAGATTAACTTCGAATGTTACTAATTAATTTTTCTTCAACAGGGCCTAGGAAGTTTCACGTATTTAAAATTACTCATTCCATCAAATTTGGTGTGTTCAATAGCCGCATTAAAAATAGGGATGGGCATAAATATTAGAAATTAAAAAATCAGATCAAATCAAACTAATTCGATTCTTTCATTTTGGTTTTTCTGTTTATTGTTTCAGTGTTAGTATTATTTTTTTAAAATTCGATTCTTCAGTTCGATGTTCGATTAAGAGTCTTAAAACTTCGGTGCATCATAGAGCTGAACTTTTATTAATATTTTTCTAAGAAAAATAAAACTATATATATTTATGGATATTTATGGACATTTCCTTAACTAAAAAATAAAAGTCAACTAGAAATTAAATCATTCATGAACAAATCAAAGCAACAACAAATTTACAATTTAAATAATTAACTTCAATTATTAATTTTCAAGAGAATTCAAATGTATTTTAATTTTGCCGATGCCGACGTATCATGTCATGTAAAGGAACCTATAGTACATAGTTGGAGGCACAATGTTTTTGACAAAGACAAATATGATCTTTTAAGCACAGTAAATGTTCTATGGTGAGACACATCATCACTTAACATTTAAATTTTCAAGTGTCTTACACTACAAAAGGAACCCCAATTACCAATAAAAAAATTCGTTGGTAAATTGATCAAATTGGTTGGCACATTGAGTTACCAACCAAATGCCAACTTATATTAATCCGTTGCTAAAAGGCTCGTCGGTAAATATTACCAACCGATTTTAATTTGTTGGTAAACTTACCAACCAAAAAGGAGTTAGTAAATTTTTTTCTTCATTATTCGATTCCGTTGGTAATTATAGTAACAAATGTCTGATTGTAAACTTTTCCATATATATTGGTAATTGGTTGACAATTTTAGTAACATAAAATTTATGGGGGGTAAAGCGCTCCCTAACAAAGGCGACTCCGTACCCAAGGGGAATCGAACCCAAGACCTCTACGCGCCCTAACAAAGGCGAATCCGTACCCAAGGGGAATCGAACCCGAGACCTCTTGGTTAAGGATGAAGGAGTCCTTACCACTCCACAACCCTTGTTAGTAAATTTTTTTAAATACGTTAGTATTATTATTTGTTTTTCTAATAAATTTACTAATTGATAGTTAGTTTGTTGGTAATGTATCATTCAAGTTCAATGTTAGGTTGGTAATTGATTGAAAATATGTTGAAAATATTATTAACTGAATGATTATCCAATTGTAAAATATTTATTAATTTATTGCATTTAAAAATCTAAGAGCATGAATATAAATCCAAAAATGTTAATATCAATTTTATAAATCATATTTGAATGAAACAATGCAAAATCTATGATAACAAGTTAAATTAATCTCAATATGACACATATCATTATATCAAAATTTAATTTGAACACGTTTACCAAAAATATTGACCAAATCTAAATTTTGGCCAAAAGTTAAAAGTTAAAACTGAAAATGGAAGCCTCAAAACCTGAACAAACCATCCTATTAGATATAAAAATGACCTTCCGAAGCTAATCGCGCTAATGGAATTCTCATTAGAGCATGTTTATAAAAATGTTAAGCAAAATCAAATTTTGGCCAAAAGTTAAAAGTTAAAACACCCAACGGTACAATCTGAATATTAAAAACCTCAAAATCCAAACCAACCATCCTATAAGACGAAAAATGACCTTCCAGAGCTAACCGTGTTGACGAAATTCAAATTTGAGCATGTTTCCCAAAATATTGACCTAATTCAAATTTTAGCCAAAAGTAAAAAGTTAAAACGCTTAATGACACAAACTGAAAATAAAAGTCTCAAAACCCGAACCAACCATCCTATGAGACCAAAACTGAAATTATATGGCTAACCGCGGTGACAAAATTTCAATTCAAGCACGATTACCAAAAATATTGACCAAAGTGAAATTTTGGCCAAAACTTAAAAGTTAAAATGCCTAACTGCCAAACTAAAAATGGAAGCCTCAAAATCCGAACCCTTTATCTTATTACATCAAAAATGACTTTCCGCATCTAACTACACTAACGAAATTCTCATCTGAACACATTTATCAAATATATTGGCCGAAGTTAAATTTTGATAAATTTTGGCCAAAATTTATAAGTTAAAACACCTAACGGCACACATTAAAAATGAAAGTCTCAAAACCTGAACCAACCATCCTATTAGATAAAAAATGACCTTTGGAGTTAATTACACTAACGAAATTCTCATCTGAGCACGTTCACAAAAATATTGACCAAAGTTAATTTTTGACCAAAACATATGATTTAAAACACCTAACGGCACAAACAAAAAATGGAAGCCTCAAAACTTGAACCAACCTTCCTGTTAGATTAAAAATGACCTTTCGAAGCTAATGACAATGACAAAGTTCTAATCTGAGCACGTTTACCAAAAATATTGACCAAAGTCAAGTTTTGGCTAAAATTTAAAAGTTAAAA